>NC_057715.1:109234493-109245847 GCF_004010195.1 Chiloscyllium plagiosum | reverse complement strand
CCAAGAGCACTAGCAAACCTCCCCCCAAGGATACTGGTTCCCCTCAGGTTCAGGTGTAGACCATCCTGTTTATAGAGGTCCCACCGTCCCCAGAAAGAGCCCCAGTTATCCAAAAACTGGAACCCCTCCCTCCTGCACCATCCCTGAAGCCACGCATTTAATTGTTCTCTCTCCCTATTCCTCGAATCTCTATCACGTGGCACGGGTAACAAACCAGAGACAACAACTCTGTTTGTTCTAACTCCAAGCTTACTTGTGGTCTAATCAATGTGTTTTAAAGTTGTAACAAGGCTTCCTTGCTCCTGTATACTACATGCCAGCTAGTGAAGTCAAGCATCCTGTATGCCTTCCTCACCACCCTGTCTACCTCTGCTGACACCTTCAGGGATCTATGGACTTATATCTTTCACTACTCCCTACAGACCTTCCATTTGTTGTGTATATCCTTTGTTTATTCGGCCTCTCAATATAAATCACCTCATGCTTATTGGGATTAAAGGTCACTGTTTTGTTCAATTTGCCAGCTGATTAATGTCATAACTATAGACTAAGACTATTCTCGTCACTATCAAAAAGCCACCAATTTTCATGCCATCTACAAACTTAATTATACCTTCTAGATTCATATCCAGGTTGTTAATGTACATAACAAACAGTAAGGGTCCCAGCATCGATTCCTATGATATACCACTGGTCACAAGCTTCCAATTACCAAAACACTATCATCTTTTGCCTCCTATTTGCAAACCAATTTTGAATCCATTTTGACAACTTGTCTTGGATCCCTTGAGTTCTTAGCTTTTTGGATCGGGCTACCCTGTGGGACCTTATCAAAGGTCTTACTGAAGTCCATGTAAACCACATCTATCCAATCTTCAGTTATTCAGGCAAGATCCCCCTCTAACAAAACCATGCGGACTATCCCTGATCAATGCCTGCCTTTCCAAGTGTTAAATAATCTTGTACTTTAGAATTGTTTTCAATCACTGTCCTACCACTGTCATCAGATTAACTGGACTGTAATTACCTGGTCTATCACTGCTGGCCTTCTTAAACAAAGGAACTACATTAAATATTCTCCAGTCATCTGGCATTTCACCTGTGGCCATATCACTACCAAGACCCCAGCAATCTCCTCCCGTGCCACCTATAACAACATCTTATCAGGCCTTAGGGATTTATGCCTCTGTATTCCTGCTAAAACATCTAATACCTCCTTATTAATCTGAGTATGTTCTCGAACCTCGCCATCCCAACTAGGAAACCCCGGCTAAAATGACTTGCTCTTTTGTGAATAAAGATGAGAAGTAATCACTTAAGACCTCACTCACATTCTTAGACTCCACACACAGATTGCCCCTTTGGTCTCTCATTGGCCCACTGTTCTCCTGATAATTCTCTTATTCTTAGTATGCTTTTTAAAAAAAAGGCTTATAGTTTCCTTGATCCCAAACGCCAAAGACATGTTGTGGCCATTCCTTGCCTTCCTAATTTCTTTTTTAAGCAATGTCAAACACTCTCTTATACTTTTGAAGGAATTCTCCTGTTTTAATGCCCTGTACCTGACATATGTTTCTGCCTCTTTCTCTAACAAACTCTCAATATCCCTTGACATGCAGATTTCCCTAAACTTGCTGCCCTTGCCATTCACTGTTAGAGGAACACACTGGCCCTGAGTTCTCATGAACTGCTTTTAAAAGACTCTCACTTTGTATTTATAGACTTACCTGCAAGTAACAGCTCTATGTTTGCCACACCCTCTCTAATGATATTGAAATTGACCTTTTGTCAAGTTTAGACCCAACTTCTGCGCCATTCCTAGTCCTTTCCATAAAGATTTTGAAACTGACAGAGTTGTGGTCACTATCCCCAAATGGTCACCAACTAAAAATTCAGCCACTCGACCGGCTTCATTCCCTCGGATTAGGTCCAGCACTGCTCCATCTCTAGTAGGACTATTTACAGACTGGCATTAAAAAAAAAATTCCTGGATGCTCTTTAAAAATTTCACCCGGTCTAATCCCTTCATAGTAAAGCAATCTCAATTAATGTTGAGACGCCCTACAACTATAAGGCGAAAGTGAGGACTGCAGATGCTGGAGATTAGAGCCAAAAGTGTGGTGTTGGAAAAGCAAAGCAGGCCAGGCAGCATCCGAGGAGCAGGAAAATCGACGTTTCGGGCAAAAGCCCTTCATCAGGAATGTCTCATCCTTACAATTATAACCCTGTTTCTCTCACACCTTTCTGTGATTTGATTACATAGATTCTCCTCTATCTGCTTGTGGCTACTGGGAGGCCTACTGTCTAATCTGAGCAAGATAATCACCCCTTTATTTATTTCTAAGTTCTACCCAGATGGTTTCACTTGTAGATGTCCTCCCTCATTACAGCATCAATAATTTAGTGCCCCACCTCTTTTCCTTGCCTCCTTATTGTGCCTGGAACTTCAATACCCTGGAATGATGAACTGCTAATTCTGCCTTCCTTCAACCATGTCTCAGTCATTTCAGCCATATCATATTCCCACGTGCTGATCAATGTTCTAAGTTCATCTGCCTCACCAGTCTCTTGCTTTATCAAACTCTCAATATCCCTTGACATCCAGGGCTCCCTGAACTTCCTGCCCTTGCCATTCATTCTTAGAGGAACACGCTGATGGCTGGTGGCTGTTCACCCCCTCCCCCCCCTTCAAAATGCCCTGGAGGCACTTGGAGAGATGCCCACTGCTGACACCAAAGAGGGCAACATACCATCCTAGAGTCTCACTTGCTGCCACAGAACTGCTTGTCAGTTCCCCATATTATTGAGTCCCTTAGCACTAAAGCTACCTCAATCATTTTCTGCCCTGCTGTGTGGCAGAGTCAAAAAGGGAGGCGTAAAGCACACAAGGTCAGGCAGCAGCAGGAGAATCAACATTTCGGGCATAAACCCTTCATCAGGAACGTGGCAGAGCCAACCATGGTCCAACAAATTTGGTGTCGTTGCTTTCCACTAAGTGGCCATACCCCTCCCATCAACACACCAGTACACAAAACTGATTTGTCAGAGGGCGATCCTGTCTGAATAATAAAAGGGTGGTAAGGTCAAAGTCATTGCACAGCATTAAAAAGGAGGCAACAGCATCATGTCATTCTGACCATTTCAGACAATTCCAGCAGAATGTTACCTCCAAACACATCATCCCGTCACTCCCCCTGTCTGCACTTCACAGGGACTGTTCCCTCATGGACACCCTAGTCCATTCCTTGATGACCATCAACGACACACCCCCCAGAACCAGGATCTAATGGTCAGGGGGTATGGCTTTGAATGACACTATGGCTGATGGTGAGATTTGAATTCAATAACAAATCCAAAATGCAATAAGTTAATCTTAATAGGAACAACTATCAAATGTCCTGATGAAAGGTTCTGACCTGAAACTTCGACTCCCCTGCTCCTCTGATGCTGCCTGACCTGCTGTGTTTTTTCCAGCTCCACACTGCATCAGCTCTGACTTTCCAATATCTGCAGTCCTCACTATCTCCAAATTGTTGTAGCCATCTGATTCATGTTCTTCTTAGGGAAGTAAAATTGTCATCATTGTCTGATCATCACCTCCATGTGGCTTGAGTCTCTTAACTGCACTCTGAAATGGCCTTGAATACTGTTCAGTTCCAGGTCAGTAAATACCAGCCAAGCAATGCACACATTCCAAGAGTGAATAATGATAAGAAAACAGAAAGGGAGGCAGACCTGAAGTGGTTGTGTCTGTGCTAGAACTGGTTAATAGAAATGATTAAAAAATACTTTAAACTGTAAAAAGAAACGAATGAAAAGCGAAAAAAAAGAGAAAGGAAGGAAAAGAGAACAGGAGTTACAAAATAGAATCCCTACAGTATGGAAGCAGACCATTCAGCCCATCGAGTCCACACTGAGCGTCCCAGCCAGACCTATCCCTGCATAACTCATGGCTTATCCACCTAGCCTGCGACTGTGTGAAGTTTGCACATTCTCCCTGTGTCAGTGTGAGTTTCCTCCAGGTGCTCCGGTTTCCTCCCACAGTCCAAAGATGTGCAAGTTTGGGTGGATTGGCCATGCTAAATTGCCTCGAGGTGTCCCGAGGCCGGAATCGAACCCAGGTCCCTGGTACTGCTAACCACTGAGCCATCTTGCCGAAAGCATGAACTGGATTGAGAAGAGAATGAAAGAGAAAAAGAGAGATTAAGAAAACTTGAATTCCAGAGAGAGAGAGATATCAGCTGAAAATGTGTTGCTGGAAAAGCGCAGCAGGTCAGGCAGCATCCAAGGAACAGGAGAATCGATGTTTCGGGCATAAGCCCTTCTTCAGGAATGAGGAAAGTGTGTCCAGCAGGCTAAGATAAAAGGTAGGGAGGAGGGACTTGGGGAATGGGCTTTGGAAATGTGATAAGTGGAGGGAGGTCAAGGTGAGGGTGATAGGCCGGAGTGGGGTGGGGGCGGAGAGGTCAGGAAGATGATTGCAGGTTAGGAAGGCGGTGCTGAGTTCGAGGGATTTGACTGAGACAAGGTGGGGGGAGGGGAAATGAGGAAACTGGAGAAATCTGAGTTCATCCCTTGTGGTTGGAGGGTTCCCAGGCAGAAGATGAGGCGCTCTTCCTCCAAACCGTCGTGTTGCCATGGTCTAGCGATGGAGGAGTCCAAGGACCTGCATGTCCTTGAGAGAGATATCAAACAACATTAAGGCTAGAGAAGAGTTTAAATGATGAAAGAAGAGAAAATAGCTCAGAAACATTATTCTGATTCCAATAAGATTTGATTTTACTGGAAATTTGTATTTATGCCAATGTTTACACAGAATGAAGTGGAAGGTTATTTCACCTCAATTGAAAAGATAGCTGGGAAAATTAAGTAGCCAAAAGTTGTATGGAGTTTAATGCTGAAAAAGTGTCTTGATTGCTTTAGCTACGAATGAGTGCATCAGTTGGTCAGGCAGCAATCTCCAATAATGAGAGGAATAGATAGAGTCAATAGCCAGACACTTTTCACCAGGGCAGGATAGACTGGTATGAGAAGTAATAGTTTGAAGATATTAGGAGGAAGGTATAAAGGAGACATCAGAGGTAGGTTCTTTATGCAGAGAGTTGTGAATGCATAGAATGCATTGCCAGCTGTGGTGGTGGAAGCAGAGTCATTGGGGACATTTAAGTGACTGCTGGACATGCACATGGATAGCAGTGAGTTGAGGGGTGTGTAGGTTAAGTTACTATATTTTACATTAGGATTAAGTCTCGGCACAACATCGTGGGCCAAAGGGCCTGTTCTGTGTTGTACTTTTCTATGTTCTATGTATTACTAGGAAGCTCCAAGAAGATCATATCAAATGGCTGTGCATTTGTCCCCGAAGTTTAAGAAGGAAACCTAATCAGATATTCATGGAACTTGCAAGGGAAAAGAAGTGTCATTGGATCAGTGGTTTCGATCAATGAAATTAGTGAAAAACATTGAGAACATGAGAAAAATCATGATTTCAGGAGAATGCTGAAATAGTATCCCAGAGGATCTTAAGACGATTTAGATGAGGAGCAAATTTCAAAGTTCCAAGTATTGAAAGTTCTGACAGATACCAATGACATCTAACACCGACAATTATATGGAGGGAAATGATCATGTGAGAACCAACAAGGAAACTGGAGGGTTAAATTATCCAGAGATGGAAAAGATTTTAATTTTAAGGGGAAAAGGGAAAAGGCGCTAAAATAATAATGGAGAAAGGCTAAAATTTGAAAATGATACAATGTATTTCTGTTATAATAAGACTGGACAAACTAAATCTCTGCAGTGGGGAAGATGGTTGAACCTATTATTTAGATTTGATTACTTACAGCATGGAAACAGGCCCTTCGGCCCAACAAGTCCACACCCTTACATTTACCCCTTTGCCTAACACTGCAGGCAATTTAGCATGGCCAATTCACCTAACTTGCACATTTTGGGACTGTGGGAGGAAACCAGAGCACCCAGAGGAAACCCACGCAGACATGGGGAGAATGTGCAAACTCCACACAGTCAGTCACCTGAGGTGGGAATTGAACCCGGGTCTCTGGCGCTGTGAGGCAGCAGTGCTGACCACTGTGCCACCGTGCTGCCCGGAATGCTGCTTGTCAGAAGTTATATAGGAAATCCATCACGATAATAGCAATGCCTAAATAATGCTCAGAAAAGGGTGCACCAGGAATCAAAATGGATAATAAAACTGCTGTAGTGTTACAGGTGCAATGTGTTCATTCAGAAGATACGGGGAAGACAAAGGTTGCTTCAGTACACTCCATGTCCCACGAGGATTCCATTCCATTCTCCCATTCCTTCGCCAATACTGTACCTGTTCAGATGATGCCATTTTCCAAAACAGTGATGCTAACATGTCTTCCTTCTTCCATAACTGTGGCTTCCCAGACAGTGTGGTTGACAGGGCCCTCAACTGCATCTGACCTTTCACCCGTGTTTCCACCCTTGCCCCTTCCCATCACTAACAACAGCATGATTAGGTCCCACTTGTCCTCACTTTTCATCCCACCAGCTTCCGCATTCAAAGGATCATTCTCTGCCCTTTAAGCCAACTCCAGTAGAATGCCACCACCAAGCCCATCAGCCCCTCACTTCCCCATCTGCATTTTGCAGGAACTGTTCCCTCCGGGACACCCTAGTCTATTTCTCGATGACCATCAACACCACATCCGCTTCCTGTGGCACCTTCCCATGCAACCGTTGAATGTGCAGGTTACTTTACCTTCCCCTTCACCTCCTCTCTGCTCACCATCCAAGGGCCTAATCAGTGTTTCCAGGTGAAGCAGCATTTCACCATACCTCCTCCAATCTTGTATTGTGTATTGTACAATGTGTATTGTACAATACACAATGTGTATTGTATTCGCTGCACCCAAAGTGACCTACTCTACATTGGAGAAACCAAACATTGAATGACTACTTTGCAGAACACCTCCAGTCTGTGTGTAAGCAGGACCCTGACCTTCCTGCAGCCAATCATTTTAACCCAGTGTCCTGCTTGGATGCCCACGTGTGTGTCCTTGGCATGTTTCAGGGTTCTAGTGAATCACAGCACAAACTGGAGGGACTTCAAACGAGGCACTTTACAACCTTCTAGACTTAATATTGAGTTTAACACCTTCAAATTGTGAACTCACTCCCAGTTCTTCCCTTTCTTTAAGCTTTACTCGTTGTATTCTCTGCCACTATGTTCTCTCTGTCCACCCCTGAATCCAATCGGACCATCTGTTCCTTCCAGTTTGACAGTTAGACCCACCATTATTCTACCTTTCTAATGTTCTGATCACTTAATCTACACTATCAGCACCCTTTCTCCCCCAGCAGTCCACTCCTCCCACAATAGCATAAATGCTGCCCCCTCCACACTACGTCAGCCTTGATGAAGAGTTATCTAGATTTGACAAGTTAGCTTGTTCTCCCTCCATGGATGAGGCCTGACCCATTGTGTTTTTCAGCATTTTTTGCTTTCAGTGGCTCAAGACAATCTAAAATATACTTCTTTAATCATTGACAAAGATAAGCATACTGCTGATGTCTCTGAATATTTTATTTCAGTGGGAGAGATACTTCCTTATTCTTCTATCTAAGAAGGAAAAAATAACAAAGATATTCAGAGACGCCACAGCAAGTCAGTTGCTGCTGCTGGCTGATGAGACAATTTGTTTTCCCGAGAAGTTAACGAAGGAGAAAATATTAATTGGATGTATAAACAGAGCTTATAAACCTATCCTATTATATGGAATTGGATTAAAGCATGACTTAGTGAGCAGAAAAGTTTTAACTGGAGTATCGAAACAAATCCCGAGAGAAGGAACTTGTTTTATTTTGGGGGAATCTGGCTGGTTCACCCTGTGAACATGCCGTGCGCTGTATACTCTTGTATGCTATGATCTGCCTGTACTATACACGCAAAACAAAACCTTTCAGTGTACTTAGGTACATATAACAACAATAAGTCAAATCAAATCAAATATTGACCTCACTGAGGGTGTTGTAACAACAAGGTAGAAGTTTAAAAAACATAGATGTTACATGTTAATACTGAGACAGACTTGGCTGTAGTTGTACAAGGAACATAGGACTTAAGCACTCAAGACCAAAAGACCATAACATTCACATGACGTAGGTCACTCAGCCTGGTTGCAAAATCTTGAGTAGTTTTCTGACTGTGTTATGATTAGATCTAAGGCCCATAGAATAGCGAGGAGTCTATGAAAAAAGGAAAAGACTTGGAAGTTCAGTTATCTGACATAATCTTTCAAAATGTAAGAAAAATGAACTCAGGTAAAGAGAATAAGTCTGATGTCTTTTGTCCATCTTCTTAAAAAGAAATGCAATAGATGAATTTTGAATTGAGAGAGATGCATTAAACATTGACTATTTAAGAGACAAAGTCTTTATGAGGAAATAGAGATCAATTCAAATATTGGCCAGTGGGCAATGATCTATCAGGTTGTAGTTCCACCTGAGTATTGTAACAAAATTGTATGAGTGGGCTGAATGGCTTCCTTCACGTATGTGTAATGGTCTATTGGTCTTACCAGAGTGCTAACGCCCTATGTTACTTATACTATTGCAGCCAAGTCTATCTCATATCAACATTCAGATGTTTTATGTTTTCAAGTAATTTCAGCTTTTTTATTAGTCCAATGTTGCAGTCGCCCCCTGTTCTACAATTGACTGATCTTGAAGTAAGAGTTCATCTGTCAATGGGTCATGGTCTTTTGCCTCCAAAAGGTTCCTTGTGCTTGAGGAGGCAATACTTACATCCCTGATAAAGGATTTAAATCATTATAATGGGTTAATGCCGAAAACGTCAACTCTCCAGCTCCTCGGAAGCTGCCTGACCTGCTGTGCTTTTCCAGCACCCCACTTTTTGACTCTGATCTCCAGCAATTGCAGTCATCACTTTCTCCTAATAATCACATACCATAAAGTAAGAACTGGATGTGGGTAATCTAATGCTGAAAAATTCAACAGGCGTTTATTACCATTCCCGATATTTAATCATAATACAGTCACGGATACTTCAGTCTCTGGAATATGTTATGAAGCAGCTAACGTAACATAAAAATATTGAAGATAAGAACAGGAGTAGGACATTCGACATTTCGAGACTACTCCACCATTCAGTATGATCACAGCTGATGATCCAGTTCAGTAATCTGTTCCTGCTTTTGGCCTATACCCTTTGATTCCTTTATCCAAAAAACTTTATCTGTTTGCTTCTTGAAAACATTCAATGTTTTGGCCTCTCAATGGGTGTTTCTCCTCTTGTCAACCCGAAATGACTTACCCCATCTCTATAGACTGCAACCTCTGATTCTGGACTCAACAGGAATATCCATTCTACATTTATGTTGTCCTGAGAATGTTGTAGGTTTCTATAAGATTCTGACTCGTTCTTCTAAACTCCAATGAATATAGTCGTAGCCAATCTAATCTCTCCACCCGCTTCAGTAACTACTGGACAAATCCATTTCCAGAATGAGAAGGAGCTAAGACGTACAAGTAGACCATTCAGCCCATGGAGTCTGTTCCGCCATTCAATGAGATCATGGCTGATCATATAATATGCAATTCCACTTTACTTATATTCCTTGCAATCCTTGATTCTCTTACTGTTTAAAAATCTGTCAATCTCAGCCATCAATGCACTTAATGACAAAATATCAACAGATCTCTGTGATTCCATAAATTCACAAACCTATCCCTCCTTCCCTTATCTTAAATGTGCAACTACTTAAAGTCATAGAGTCATAGAGATGTACAGCATGGAAACAGACTCTTTGGTCCAACCCGTCCATGCCAACCTGATAGCCCAACCCAACCTAGACCCACCTGCCAGCAACCGGCCCATATCCCTCCAAACACTTCCTATTCATATATCCATCCAAATGCCTCTTAAATTTTGAGATTTTACCAGCCGCCACCACTTCCACTGGCAGCTCATTCCATACACGTACCACCTTCTGAGTGAAAAAGTTGCCCCTTAGCTTTCTTTTATATCTTTTCCCTCTCACCCTAAACCTATGCCCTCTACTTCTGGACTCCCCCACCCCAGCGAAAATACTTTGTCTATTTATCCTATACATGCCCCTCATAATTTTGTAAACCTCCATACGGTCACCCCGCAGCCTCCGACGCTCCAGGGAAAACAGTCCCAGCCTGTTCAGCCTCTCCCTGTAGCTCCAATTCTCCAACCCTAGCAACATCCTTGTAAATCTTTTCTGAACCCTTTCAAGTTTCACAACATCTTTCCGGTAGGAAGGAGACCAGAATTGCACGCAATATTCCAACAGTGGCCTGACCAATGTCCTGTACAGCCGTAACATGACCTCCCTACTCCTGTACTTAATACCCTGACCAATAAAGGAAAGCATACCAAATGCCTTCTTCACTATCCTATCTACCTGTGACTCCACTTTCAAGGAGCTATGAACCTGCACTCCAAGGTCTCTTTGTTCAGCAACACTCCCTAGGTCCTTACCATTAAGTGTTTAAGTCCTGCTAGAATTTGCTTTCCCAAAATGCAGCACCTTGCATTTATCTGAATTAAACTCCATCTGCCACTGTGCAGGATAGGGGACTCTGCGACCCCCCATCAGGCACTCTGCTTCCCTTCCCAAGAACAAAGACACGGAGGAGTTCGTCCAAAACTATTTATTCAATTCTGCAGAACCGGGTGTTACCTCAATGGCTTCCCACGAGGCACACACACAGATTGTAATCCCCGCACGTTATATACATGTAGGAGTGGGCGGGGCCTTCTACTGTCTCAGCCAATGAGTGTTAAAGTTCCCCACTGTCCTCCTGATGGATGAGATTATTTGGTTATTCACCCAGCCAGTGTTCGAGTTCCCCGCTTCTCCCTTATATGGATGAAGACGTACAGCCGTGGTTGTGGGCGGTCCCTCAGCCACGAGGAAAGCTGTTTCCATTGTTCCATTCATGAAAATCTGGGGGAGTGTCTGCTCGTGCTTACTACAAGGTAGAGAAGACTAAAATGGTGGCTTTGTACTTACTATGTGCTTAATACAGCAGTTAATGATTTAAAAATTACACCACCCCCTACAAATATGCTGCATAAATCTGCGGTTATTGATACACAGTTTAGATTCAGTCCCTGCAGTTAACTTGCTGACTTCTCCAGTTGTTCATAGTTCAATATGATGCATCAAGTGTGTGCATAACGAGAGGGAGCTTGTTTCCCACATCTTGTGTTTATATGTGTCTTATGTCCAGCATTCATTAATGGCGAGAGCAAGGGGGAAAGGATAAGACCAATGTGTAAGTCTGTCCGTGCCCATGCACGGCACCCACATCGG
>NC_057715.1:109226495-109233530 GCF_004010195.1 Chiloscyllium plagiosum | reverse complement strand
TGGCAGTCCCAATCGATGTTTGGAAAGTTAAAATCCCCGACCATAACTACCCTATTATTTTTACAGATAGCTGAGATCTCCTTACAAGTTTGTTTCTCAATTTCCCTCTGACTATTAGGGGGTCTATAATACAATCCCAATAAGGTGATCATCCCTTTCTTATTTCTCAGTTCCACCCAAATAACTTCCCTGGTTGTATTTCTGGGAATTTCCTCCCTCAGCACAGCTGTAATGCTATCCCTTATCAAAAATGCCACTCCCCTCCTCTCTTGCCTCCCTTTCTATCCTTCCTGTAGCATTTTTTTCCTGGAACATTAAGCTGCCAGGCCTGCCCATCTCTGAACCATGTTTCTGTAATTGCTATGATATCCCAGTCCCTTGTTCTTAACCATGCCCTGAGTTCATCTGCCTTCCCTGTTCGGCCCCTTGCATTGAAATAAATAAATGCAGTTTAATTTATTAGTCCTACCTTGTCCTGCCTGCCCTGTCTGTTTGATTCACTTCTATTCTCAACTATACCAGTCTCAGATTGATCTCGTTCCTCACTATCTCCCTGGGTCCCACCCCTCCACGTTACTAGTTTAAATCCTCCTAAGCAGTTCAAGCAAATTTCCCTTCCAGTATATTAGTCACCTTCTAATTTAGATGCAATCCGTCCTTCTTGTACAGGTCACTTCTACCCCAAAAGAGATTCCAATGATCCAAAAATGTGAATCCTTCTCCTATACACCAGCTCCTCAGCCATGCATTCATCTGCTCTATCCTCCTATTCCTGCCCTCACTAGCTTGTAGCCCTGGGAGTAATCCAGATATTACTACCCTCGAAAATGTCCTTTTTAAATTTCTGCCTATCTCTCTGTAATCTCCCTTCAGAATCTCAACCTTTTCCCTTCCAATATCGTTGGTTCCAATGTGGACAATGACCTCTCCCTGGCCCCTCTCCCCTGTGAGAACATTCTGCACCCTCTCTGAGACATCCTTGATCCTGACACCAAGGAAACAACACACCATTCTGCTTTTTGTTCTGCTAGCCACAGAAACGTCTGTCTATATGTCGGACTACAGAATCCCCAAACACAATTGATCTCTTGGAAGCCGACGTACCCCTCGTTGCATTAGAGCCAGTCTCTATACCAGAAACTTGGCTATTCTTTCTAAGTTCCCCTGAGAATCCATCACCCCCTACATTTTCCAAAACAGCATACCTGTTTGAAATGGGTATATCCACAAAAGACTCCTGCCCTAGGTGCCTACCTCTCTTACCCTTCCTGGAGTTAATCCATCTATGTAACTGTATCTAAGACTTTGCCCCCTTCCTATAACTGCCATCCATCACATACTGTTGCTGTTGCAAATTCTTCATCGCTTCTATCTGTGTCTCCAACTGATCCAATCGATCTGATAAGATTCGCATCCATCAGCATTTATGGCGGATATAATCCACAGTAACCCTTAAACTCTCTTTAAACTCCCACATCTGACAAGAAGTACATATCACTGCAAAGGCCATTTTTGCACTTTCACAATCTGCAGACCCAGAAAATAACACCGACTTATTCCTCTACAAAACACTGCCCCAGGTTAAATTAATAGCTATGGCTTATATTTTAAGTTTAATCAAGAGACTTATCTCCAAAAACATATAATCAAGAAAGAACCCACTGTGCTCGCTAATACAGCCTTTCTCTTAGACAGACTTAAAACAACAATTAACTTATCTGATTCTGTGCCGTGAACTTCGCCCAAACCGGTTCCTCCAAGATTAGTTGTGAAATTCATTGTTTGTTCATTTTCCCAGATGCACTCCGATGTCCCTGCAATTTGAGAGGGAGAGGGTACAGTTGGAAGTGACAGTACTTCTGTGGAATAAAGGGAACTATGGAGCTATGAGGGAGGAGCTGGCCAAAGTTCAATGGTGCAATACCTTAGCAGGGATGACCGTGGAGGAACAATGGCGGATATTTCTGTGTATAATGCAGAAGTTGCAGGATCAGTTCATTCCTAAAAGGAAGAAAGATCCCAGGAGGAGGCATGGGCGGCCGTGGCTACGAGGGAAGTTAAGGAACATATAAAGTTAAAAGAGAAAAAGTATAACACAGCAAAGAAAAGAGGGAAAACTGAGGACTGGGAAGCTTTTAAAGAGCAACAGAGGATTACTAAGAAGGAAATACGCAGAGGAAAAATGAGGTACGAAGGTAAACTGGCCAAGAATATTAATTCTGGTCTCCAAATTTGAGAAAAGACATTCTGGCTATTGAGGGAGTGCAGCGTAGGTTCACGAGGTCAATTCCTGGAATGGCGGGATTACCTTACACTGAAAGACTGAAGCGACTGGACTTGTATACCCTTAAATTTAGAAGACTGAGAGGGGATCTGATTGAGACATATAAGATTATTAAAGGATTGGACACTCCGGAGGCAGGAAACATGTTTCCGCTAATGGGTGAGTGCCGAACCAGAGGACGCAGCTTAAAAATGCAGGGTAGACCATTTAGGAGATGAGGAGCAACTTCTTCACCCAGAGAGTGGTGGCTGTGTGGAATGCTCTGCCCCAGAGGGCAGTGGAGGCCCAGTCTCTGGATTCATTTAAGAAAGAGTTGGATAGAGCTCTCAAAGATAGTGGAATCAAGGGTTATGGAGATAAGGCAGGAACAGGATACTGATTAGGAATGATCAGCCATGATTATATTGAATGGCGGTGCAGGCTCAACAGGCTGAATGGCCTTCTCCTGCACCTATTGTCTATTGTCTACTGTCTATTGTCTATTGTCTATTGTCCCGCGACACATGAATTCAAAAACAGCAAAGGCAGTAACTGTGCAGGTTCTCGCTCTCTCTCCTGCACTGTCCTCACCATGTGCTTCCTTTGTCTGCTCTCCTCCCTTTTAAAACTGCTGTTGTTTTGACTTTTTTTTTCAAAGTTCCAAAACAATGCAACAGCATATAAAACAGTAATTGCTGCTCCTGGACTTCGAGGAAATCACCTCCAACACCTAAAATACCTCAAAAAAAGGAGCAACTCTTACAGCCAGAAATTATTCCCATCCTATTCTGAGATAATGCACTTTGGTCCTAGATTCTCCCGCAAGGGGAAACAATCGCTCAGCAAATACCCTGTCAAGTCCTCTAAAAATCTTGTGTTTCTATAAGATTACCTCTCAATGTGTACAAACTCTACCTCCTGAAGTTTTTCCTCATAAGACTTCCCCTCTATGCCTTATCTGGACTGCTTCAAATGCCAGTGTAACTATCTTTAGGTAATGGGCCCAATATTGTTCATGGTATTCCAACTATGATCTGCCGAGTGCCTCATACAACTTTAACAAAACCTTCCTACTTTTACATTCCATTCCCTTTGAAATAAAAAAAATTATTTGCCTTCGCTATTACCTTCTGAACTTGTATGCTGCCTTTTTGTGATTTATGCATGAGGATTCTCAAATCCCATTTTTCTGTAGCGTTCTGTAGTCTTTTTCTATTTAAATGATATTCAACTCCTCTATTTTTCTGTCAATTGAATTGAATTGAATTGAATTTATTGTCACGTGTACTGAGGCACAGTGAAAAGCTTTGTCTTGTGAGCAATCCAGGCAGATCACAGTGTTAAGTAGCAGAGATAAGTAAATAATAGGTAAACAGTGGCAAAAACAAAAAACACAGGTACAGGCGAATGTTAAGAGCTTGTGAGTCCATTCAGTATTCTAACAACAAAAGAGTAGAAACTATTTTGAAACCGGCTGGTGCATGTGTTCAGGCTTCTGTACCTTCTCCCCAATGGGTAGAGGTTGTGTAAAAACATTGCCAGGCTGGGAATTGATCTTTGAGAATGCTGGTGGCCTTTCCTTGACAGCGGGCCTGGTAGATGGATTCTATAGATGGGAGGTTGGCCTTTGTGATTGTCCTGGCCGAGTTCACAACTCTCTATAACTGTCTCCGATCTTGAATGGTACAATTGCCATACTAGGTAGTGATACATCCAGACAGAAAGCTCTCGATGGCACACTTATAAACCTGACTACAACATTCAGAGTACAAATTTTATTTCTTTAATGTGGTTGTTTTTCACTGAAGCATATGCACACAAATGATTTGGTTTTAACAATAACACATACATTTATTATAAACAATCAACAAAAAAATAAATTAAACAATGATATTTATTGAAAGATAACACAGTTTAATGAATTTTAAAACACAGAAGTGAAAACAAAATGCCATGTATTCTCCAACACTATCACTTCACATTTGATGATAATCTATAGAATGTTCCTTCTGTGTATTACCTGTAGGTTTGATTTACCCACCACTTCGCAATTTCGGTCTTGTGAGTTGTGAAACATTTTCTTTGAATGCATGTGCAGTCAAAATCTTAGACTTTCTCAGTTTTCAATTAACAAGGAAGATCTCTAACCAAACACGTCTGGTCTGGAAATGTCACAAATTACACTCTTTCACTAATGTAACTTATTCCTCAACTGCTCTGACCAACCTCTTTTTCCAGGAGAAGCAATTCTGCTTCTGAACCCAGTCACATTTCCTTCAAACTGAACCAAGAAGCTTTTGAACTAAATTAGAAAAAAAAGTTTATCATAGATTTCATAAAATACAATACAATACAGCACTGGAACTGATCCTTCAACCCACCAAGCCTGAGATAATTCCTAATCCTTATTTAGACCAACGAATTATTGACCTTGCATGTTTTAGAACAACGAACAAAGAACCAAGAAAATTACAGCACAGGAACAGGCCCTTCAGTCCTCCAACCTGTGCCAATCCAGATCCTCTATCTAAACTTGTCACCTATTTTCCAACCATCTGTATCCCTCTGCTCCCTGCCCATTCATGTATATGTATAGATAAATCTTTAATGATACTATCGTGCCCACCTCTACCACGTCTGCTGGCAATGCGTTCCAGGTATCCATCTGCTTAAAGAACTTTCCACATATATCTCCCTTAAACTTATCCCCTCTCACCTTGAACTTGTGACCCCCAATAATTGAGTCCCCCCCTCTGAGAAAAAGCTTCTTACTGTCCACACTGTCTTAACCTGTTATGATTTTGTAGATTTCAATCAGCTCCCCCTCAACCTCCATCTTCTAATGAAAATAATCCTAATCTACTCAACCTCTCTTCATAGCTAGTGTCCTCCATACAAGGCAACATCCGAGTGTATCTCCTCTGCACCATCTCCAAAGCACCCACATCCTTCTTGTCATGTAGCGACCAGAACTGTATGCAGTACTCTGAATGTGGCTGAACCAAAGTCCTATACAACTGTAACATGACCTGCCAACTCTGGTACTTAATACACCATCCGATGAAGAAAAGCATGCCGTATGCCTTCTTGACCACTCTATCAACCTGGGTTGCCACCTTCAGGGTACAATGGACCTTGAACACCTGGATCTCTCTGTACATCAATTTTCCCCAGGGCTTTTCCATTTACCATATAATTCGCCCTTGAATCGGATCTTCCAAAATGCATCACCTTGCATTTGCTCAGAATGAATTCAATCTGCCATTTCTCCACCCAACTCTCTAATCTATCTATATTCTGCTACATTCTCTGACAGGGCCCTTTACTATCTGCTCCAAGCCTGCTATATGTATGTATTTATCATTTATGTATATCACAAATAACAGTGGTCCCAGTGCAGATCCCTTTGGAACACTACTAGTCACAGGTCTCTATTTTGAGAAACTCCCTTCCATTACTACTGCCTGCCTCCTGCTGCTCAGCCAGTTCTCTATTGATCGAGCTGGTCCAAAATCCTCAGGATCAGCTGAATTTTTCGGATGAAGGATTAAATGACATTTTCGTAGTAAAACTTTTAAAAATGACCGAACAGCAGATGCACCTGTGATTACTAGAAGCACTGAGACAGAATTGATGCCTGCCAGTGCTGGGCCACACCACTATGTCACACCTGAGTGACATGGTTTGAATGGATGTGGAGTTGAATTAAATGTTTGCACGCAAGCGACATGGTTATTAAGAAACAAAGTTCAGGTAAAATCTTTGGACTTCAGAGATTTTCGGATTTCAGAATTTCAGATAAAGGATTGTCACCCAGTACACACTGGACCCAATGTGACTTCGCTTTCTCCATCAGCCTACTAAAGGGAACCTTATCAAATGCCTTACTGAAGTCCGTGTATGTGACATCTACAGCTCTTCCCTCATCAATCAACTTTGTCACTTCCTCAAAGAATTCTATTAAGTTGGTAAGACATGACCTTCCCTGCACAAAACCATGCTGCCTATCACTGATAAGCTCATTTTCTTCCCAATGTAATTTGATCCTATCCCTCAGTATCTTCTCCAGCAGCTTCACTACCACTGACATCAGGTTCACAGGTCTGTAATTGCCTGGATTATCCCTGCTACCCTTCCTAAACAAGGGGACAACATTAGTAATTCTCCAGACCTCATGTGTGTTCAAGGATGCTGCAAAGATGCCTGTTCCGTCCCCATCTATTTTCTTTCTCTCTTCCCTCAGTAACCTGGGAAAAATCCCATCGGGACCTGGGGTCTTGTCCACTTTAATGCCTTTTAGAATACCCAACACTTCTTCCTTCCGTATGCTGATTTAACCCTAACCCGAACCTCAACATCTGTCATGTCCCTCTCTTGGTGAAAAATTGACACAAAGTACTCATAGAACATAGAAGAATACAGCGCAGTACAGGCCCTTTGGCCCTCGATGTTGCGCCGATCCAAGCCCACCTAACCTATACTAACCCACTATCCTCCATATACCTATCCAATGCCCGCTTAAATGCCTATAAAGAGGGAGAGTCCACCACTGCTACTGGCAGGGCATTCCATGAACTTACGACTCGCTGAGTGAAGAACCTACCCCTAACTTCAGTCCAATATCTACCCCCCTTAATGTAAAGCTATGCCCCCTTGTAATACCCGACTCCATAAGCGGGAAAAGGTTCACACTGTCAACCCTATCTAACCCCCTAATCATCTTGTACACCTCAATCAAGTCACCCCTAAACCTTATTTTCTCTAATGAAAAC
>NC_057715.1:109211309-109226126 GCF_004010195.1 Chiloscyllium plagiosum | reverse complement strand
TATTTTTTGCAGTAGTTTACCATGGGGAACCTTATCAAACGCCTTACTAAAATCCATTTATACCACATCTACCGCTTTCCCCTCATCAACCTCCTTCGTCACCTTTTCAAAGAATTCAATAAGGTTTGTGAGGCACGACCTGCCCTTCACAAAACCATGCTGACTATCCTTGATCACATTATTCCTATCCAGATGTTCATAAATCCTATCCCTTACAATTCTCTCTAAGATTTTGCCCACAACAGAAGTGAGACTCACCGGCCTATAGTTGCTAGGGTTATCCCTACTCCCCTTCTTGAACAAGGGAACCACATTTGCTATCCTCCAGTCTTCTGGCACTACTCCTGTAGACAAAGAGGACATAAAAATCAAGGCCAATGGCTCTGCAATCTCCTCCCTTGCTTCCCAGAGAATCCTAGGATAAATGCCATCAGGCCCAGGGGACTTATCTATTTTCACCCTTTCCAGAATTTCCAACACCTCTTCTCTACATACCTCAAAGCCATCCATTCTACTCATTGAGAATCTCACCCATTTTCTCTGACTTCATGCATATCTTTCCTCCTTTGTCCTTGAGTAGGCCAAATCTTATTGCTCGTTACCCTCTTGCTCCTTATATACGAATAAAAGGCTTTGGGATTTTCCTTAAACTTGTTTGCTAAAGATATCTCATGACCTCTTTTTGCCCTCTTAATTCCTCATTTCAGATCATTCCTACTTTCCTGATTTTCTTCCAAAGCTTTGTCTCTTTTCAGTCACCTAGCCTTATGTATGCTTCCTTTTTCCACTTAGCTAGTCTCACAATTTCACCTGTCATCCATGGTTCCCTATTCTTGCCATTTCTAGCCCTCATTTTCACAGGGACATGTCTGCCTTACACTCTAATCAACCTCTCTTTAAAAGTCTCCCTCATATCAAATGTGGATTTATCCTCAAACAGCTGCTCCCAATCCACATTCCACAGCTCCAGTCAAATTTTGCTATTGTTAGCCTTCCTGCAATTTAGCAATCTTCTTTTAGGACCACTCTCATCTTCGTCCATGAGTATTCCCAAACTTATGGAATTGTGATCACTATTCCCAAAGTAATCCCCAAAAGAAACTTCAACCATCTGACCGGGCTCATTCCCAGGTACAGTATGCTCCCTTCCCACATTGGTCTATTTAAAAATGCTCTATAAAACCCTCCTGGATGCTCCTTGCAAATACTGCTCCATCTAAACATTTAATACTAAGTCAATCCCACTCCATGTTGGGAAAATTATAATCTCTTATTGCCACCACCCTGTTGCTCCTACATCTTTCTATAATCTCTCAACATATTTGTACCTCTATCTCACGCTTGCTGTTGGGATGCCTGTAGTACAGCCCTAACACGGTTACTGCACTCTTTCTATTTCTGAGTTCTACCTATATTGTCTCACTGCTTGAGTCTTGCATAGTGCCCTCCTTCAGCACAGCTGTGATATCCTCTCTGACCAGTAATGCAACTCTTCCACACCTTTTACCTCCCTCTCTATCCCACCCGAAGTATCGATATCCTGGGATATTTTGATGCCAATCATGCCCTTCCTTAACCAAGTCTCAGTAATAGCAATAGCATCATGCTGCCAGGTATTAATCCAAGCTCTAAGTTCATCTCCCTTACCTACTACACTTCTTGCATTAAAACAGATGCAACTTAGACCACCTGTCCCTTTGCATTCATCAGCTGCTCTTCCCTTTAATCACACTGACTTCATTACCTTGTTCCTTATAGGAATAATTACTACCTCCTTCCTGTCCACTCATCTCCTCATTTAGATCCCATCCCCTGCCACATTATTTTAAATCCTCTCCAACAGCATTAGCGAAACCACTCCAAGGACATTGGTTCTAGTCCAGCCCAGGTGTAGACCATCCAATTTGTAATAGTGCCTCCTCCCTTAGAACCAGTCCCAATGACCCAAAAATCTCAATTCCTCCATCCTGCACCCTCTCTCAAGCCATGCATTCATCATGTCTACTTTTTAAGTGTCTCCTCTGACTAGCATGTGGCACTGGGAGCAATCCTGAGATTACTACCTCTGAGGTCCTACTTTTCAAATTGGCTCCTAACTCCCTAAATTCAGCTTGTATTACTACATCCTGTTTATCACCTATATCGTTGATGCCTATATGCAGCATGACAGTTGACTGTTCACCCTCCCCCTTCAGAATGTCTTGCAGCCGATCTGAGACACCACTGACCCGTTCACCTCCCGTTTATGTGTCTATAAACATACACCTTGAATTTACTAAAATACCTGCCTCCGCCACTTCCATTGGCAGTGTATTCCAGTCACCCACCACCCTTGAGGCAAAAAACCTCTCCCCTAAACTATTCCCCCGATCTTCAATCTGTGCCTTCTTGTAGTCAAACTTCCCACCCTGGGAAAAACGTCAATGACTATTCAGCTTACCTATGCCGCTCATAATTTTGTAGACCTCTGTTATGTCACCCTCAGCCTCCGTCTTTCCAGTGAAAACTATTTGAGTTTATTAAACCTCTCCTCATAACTAAAACCCTCCAGATCAGGCAACATCCTTGTAAAGCTGCCAATCCCTGTTCTCTCTTCTCCACATTATCTCTCTCTGCTCTCTTTCCTTCACACCACCATCCTCTGCTCTCTCTCCTCCATGCTTCCAGTTCCTTCTCTCTCTCCTCCACACTTTTTGGGTCTCGTATTCTCTACCTCTGACACATTCTGGTTTTAAAGTCACGGTTGCAGAAAGACTGGTGCAATTTTTTAATGTAATAAAGACTTCATAAAAATATGCCAAAACTCATAGGCTACTAGATTGAAATCTAAATTCTAAGTAAACTAATATTAATGTTAATAAATAACACAACATTTATCAAAGCTAATCTTAAAATTATTTCGTTATAAATAATATGTTTACCTCAGCATGCTATGCTTCATGTGACCCTAATAAAGATGGAGTATGAGACAATGCAATACCATCAGGTATATACTGTGACACAATGAGGATATCTTGGGCTTATTTCTTCAGGGTACATCAGTTAGTAGCTGTGAGACATTACATAACAAGAATGCTGTCAAGTGATGCAAACTAAAGGCACAGGTAGAAACTGCAGTGTTTCAGTCCTTAATAACCATTGGAGAAAACATCAATTAACTCGAGAAAAGGAATCTCACACTCTCACCCTTTTCTTCTGAAATTTGCCATTTGCAGCCTAATTACAGCAGAGAAAATTGGCATCAGCATTCACCCTGCCTTCACAGTACATGATGTGGAGGAGGAGAGGCAGTGATACAGCTCTCACTGTCATCTCACATTTCATTGTGTTTTGCTGTCTACAAGAAAGTGTCTATTATTATTGTCATTGCCACCTTGAAATGTTTCTGTGTTAATGTCACTGCATTCAGAGTCAGGGCCATAAATGTCACCTCCCATTTCTTTTGCTTGAAGTCTTGCAATGTGCTGAATCAAAAGGTAAAGCACACAATGTCTTTCCTCTTGTCTCTCACACACTGATGTACAGGCTCATAGTTGTTAGATTGCCTCTTTTCTTTTCCCCTCTGTCAGCCTGAGTAGTTTAGATTGTTAGTGGATGTGGTAGCTCTTCCATTTCATATCCGTAGTGGCAAACTGTTTGGGAATAATGTTCACCCAATTCAGATTGATCATGTTGATAGATCTTTGCAACTAAACTCTATTGTTTGATTATGTTTTGCTGTTTTATTGTATATGTTTCAACCTGAAACTGATTTTACAGGGGTTTATAAAATCATGAGAGGCACAGATAAGGTGAATAGCAGAGTTCAAACTAGGGGTGTATTTTCAAGGAGAGAGGAGAAAGATTTTAAAAGGACAGGAAAGACAATGGTTTCACACAAAAGGGTGGGTTGTATGTGGAATGAGCTGCCAGAGGAAGTGGTGGATGCAGGTAGTTCCAATATTTATAAGAATTTGGGCAGGTACACGAATAGGAAAGGTTTAAAGGGATATTGGCCAAATGCTGACAAGTGGGACTAAATAAGTTTGAGAATATGGCTAGCGTGGATGACTTGGACCAAGGAATCTGTATCTGTGCTGTATGATTCTATGACTTTATGAAGTTCTATCTCCCATTGTACATATTGCTTTCATGATCTGCTTTGATGTACAAAGACGCATGCGCTTTCACTACTTTCCTTTATTCTTCCAGGTATCTTTGGTCTTTGCTACTTGGGATTCAGAGCATAATAGGTCTCCATCATGCACTTGCGTTTTTTTTTGCTGTTGAGAAGCAAAGCCCTGTAGAACATGACAACAAATAGAAGAGAAGAGGTGAATTAAGTTGTGGAAAATGACACTAAACCTGTTTTAGCAGCCTTCCTACATACGTTAGTTTTAACTCAGTGGTCAGCGTTTGAGTCAAAACGTCAGAGGCTTAAGCATTATCCAAAAATGGAGAAAGCAAACTAGACTAACCATTCAGTGGTATCTTGTACAGGAACCATTATTTCATCTCACTGTCTACCCTATCAAATGCAAGTACAAAGTCCTATCAGATTTACATGAAAAAGAATAATGGAGTACTAGCCAACCTTTCAAACTGAACTGACATCAATGAAACAAATGGGGTGGCACGGTGGCTCAGTGGTTAGCACAGGGCTGCCTCACAGCACCAGGGACCTGGGTTTGATTCCAGCCTCGGGTGACTGTCTCTGTATGGAATTTACACATTTTCCTGTGTCTGTGTGGTTCTTCTCCCACAGTCCAAAGATGTGCAGCTTAGGTGGATTGGCCATGTTAAGTTGCCTGTAGTGTCCAGGAATGTGAGGGCTCTATGGGAAACATGGGGTGGGGGTGTTAGGGTCTGGGTGGGATGCTGTTTGGAGAGTTGGCGTTGAGTTGATGGACCAAATGACCTGCTTCCACTGTCAGGATTCTACAAAATCATCTGGCCATTAATCCTATGTGTAGGTCATCACTGCATTTAAATTGATAGCTATTTTGCAACATTACAACAGCGGCTATACTTCATTGATGGTGAAGTGCTTTAGGACATCCTGAGTCCTTGAAGGTGCTTTGTAAATGCAATTGCCCTATCTCTCTCTCTTTCTCAGAGGAAGGGAGAACTGAAGGGATCATAAAAAGCTATAGCACTGAAATGCTAATGAAAGATGGGTTTGTAGATGGATTGTTGTGGAATGGGTAAGTGTTAATGATTCTGTTATGGACCAAGTAGACCCCTCAAAACATTTTAAGAGAGTAGCCCAGACCTTTAACTTGTTCTAAGCAGGTGTAAAGTGGGTATTCCAGGAGAGGATCAGCTGGTCAAACTATTTAGTTTTAAACAAAACTTATCTACAAGATTACTGAATTAAACACAAAGAGCAGAAAACAGAATACTGAATAACTTATCCTCTCCAAAAACCCAACAGATCATCCGAACTTAATGATGCTGTTCCAAATACTTGCAACAATCCCCATAAACACCCCTTGGCAGAAAAGGTAAAATCAAACACAAGAGATCAGAGAGAGAGTACTAACCTGGACCTGTTTTTGGCTTCATCAACTTTTCCACAAACTCGGTTAAAAAAAAACAAATCAGAAAAAAGCTGAGCTGGGAGAACTGGCCACATCCCTTTCATTGTACAAGAGTTTTTTTTCTAAAACTTGAAAGCCTCTGACTGAGGCTGTATCTGTTAGCTATTATCAAACTGGGCCTAAAACTCTTCAACTTCCAGACTTTTCGGAGTCTGTGTCATTTACGACCTCTCTGAAAGAAAGCCAAGGACTGTGTAACCTTGTTAAAGGTGCAGTTTCATCACAATACCACCCTTCAAAATGTGAATCTTGTAGGATGACTGATCCCAAAGAATGGCAGATGCTGGAAATCAGAAACAAAAACAGAAACTGCTGGAAAAACTCAGTAGACCTGGCATCTCTCTGTGCAGAGAAAACAGAATTAACATTTTGGGTCCATTGGCCTTCTTCTGAACTGATCCCAGTGTATTTGGGAGAAGTGTGCATTGTCTGCAATGCATTTTGACGCCACTTACCAACACCATGAACACCACCACTTAGAAGGACAAGGTCTGCATGCAGAGGGGAGCACTGTCCACCTCTCTAAACCAAATCCTACCCTAGCACTCAATTACCACTTCATCACTGTCACGGCATTAAAATCATGGAAATCCTTTTTAACAGTACCGTGGGTGCACCTAACTCCATGGACAGCAAGGGTTCAAGAAGGTGGGTCACCACCACTTTCTCTGCGGCAAATGTGGATGAGGAAGAAATGCCAGCAATGCACCACTCTGTTTATCATAAATAAAAATGGATAAAATAGCTGTTCCAAGAGCCTACCACAAATCGCACGTTATCACATAAACTAACAAAGCACTTCCTCCAGTGGCCCATTTTCTTTTAGATTAGATAACTTTTTAGATTACTTACAATGTGGGAACAGACCTTCGGCCCAACAAGTCCTGACCGACCCTTCGAAGAGCAACCCACCCAGATCCATTCCCCTACATTTACCCTTTCACCTAACACTACGGACAATTTAGCATGGCCAATTCACCTAACCTGCACATCTTTAGACTGTGAGAGGAAACCAGAGCACCCGGAGGAAACCCACGCAGACACAGGGACAATGTGCAAACTCCACACAGACAGTTGCCCGAGGCTGGAATTGAACTCGGGTCTCTGGCGCTGTGAGGCAGCAGTGTTAACTGATTATGCATTTCTTGTGCATAATCAGTTAACATTCAATTTATGGCATTGTATGTTGTATAAGAGCAGGAGCTCAATCAGCCCCATTTGTTCCTGAGCTGGGTCTGTGAAAGACCTATCCAATCACCAAACCTTCCTCTTAAAATTTATTTTTATGAAAATTACAATTAAATTTATTTGCAACACCATTCTGGCAGGAATCCAACTTTTAACAACTGCCCCACAAAAGGAACATATTCTCATCTTATCCTCCACCTCCCCTCCCCCACCAACACCCGCATCCAACAACCCACTCCACTCCTCTTCAATTAACTCCCATTCTCTGTCTTCTTGTGAGTTATGCTCTAACACTTTCTTCCTGTGTATCAAAGCCCTTATCGTAATTTCCTATTTGGGGGTGTTGAGTGGTTAGCACTGTTGCTTCACAGTATCAGGGATCTGGGTTCAATTCTATCCTCAGGCAGCTGACTGTGTGGACTTTGTACATTCTCCTCGTGTCTGCATGGGTTTCCTCCGGATGGTCTGGTTTCCTCCCACAGTCCAAAGGTGTGCAGGTGAGGTGGACTGGCCAGGCTAAATTGTCCAACCCCATGCTCCAGGGAAGTGCAGGCTAGGTGGATTCGCCATGGAAAATTCAGAGTTATAGGGGGATGAGTCTGGGCAGGCTGCTCTTGGGACTCAATGGGCTGAATGAGGAGATGAGTCTGGGAGGGATGCTTTTCAGAGGGCCAGTGTGGATCAATGGGTCGAATGGCCTGCTTCCACACTGTACGGATTTATGAAATTCCTGTCCTCAGGATTACAATGCAAGTTCTTGCATCTCTCCAGGTTATCAGTGCTCATTTTCTTGAACACACTCTGCACTGACTTCTTATAGAATGGCAGAAGCCATGGGACCAAAGTCAAGATAAAGATGCTCTCCCTTGCAATTTATTGCTTGTGGCAATTTACAAGATTTTCACTCACTATCTGTAAAGCAAACAAAGGCCACTTGTACAGCACACCCTTCAAAAGTACTGCCAGCTGCGCTCATTCAAACTAATCAAAAGGTTCTGAACTTTGCAAGAGATTCATTTTCCGGCTGAGGTCTCCCAAGTTACACCAAGGTCAATGCATTATTTATGAGCTTCAGAACTTTAATTATTTTCCTTTTGCCATCTATTTCCCCGGTTGTTGCTTTTCCATCTCTGGTGTTTGTCCCCTGAGACATCACCAGTAAACTCAATGAAAATGTCACATTGCATTGAGCAAAGGTGGTGGCTATGGTTTTACAATACTGAATTGATCCTCCTCTGCCACCTCCTTTATGCTTCATCCAACTGGGACATTGGCTGCTGAGAATTTCTGGCGCCGTGGTAAGGATTCAAATGCGGTGAGGTGAACAGGCACTTACACAATCTCTAGTCAGGGTCAGTGGGCCATGCTCAGACAAGAGGGGAGGAGATGGCCTAGTGACGTTGTCACCAGATTGTTAATACAGAGACCCAGCTTCAAATCCTGCCATGGCAGATGGTGAAATTTGACTTCAATTAAAATCTGGAATTGGACATGTAATGATGATCGTGAAACAATTGTCAGGAAGAAAACCCATCAGGTTCACAAAAGTCCTTTAGGGAAGGAAACTGCCATCCTTACCTGGTCTGGCCTATGCGTGACTCCAGATGCACAGCAATGTGGTTGACTCTTAACTGCCGTCAGGGCAATTGGAGATGGGTAATAAATGCTGGCCTAGCCAGCAACACTCACACCCTGTGAATGAATAAAAATAAAACTGGAAGAATCTTCTGGAAATCAAGTCTTACTTTTTTGGACATGTCACAAAAGTTAAAGATTTTAAAGTTAATGCTCTAATTTCCCCAATTTACCTAATCTCCAGACCCAGTTTGATAGAAAGCATGGATCAAGTTTCCATGCTTAACAAGAATTACTGTTTATTATACATGAGCAGATTCCAACTACAGGTAAATGGTTACAATCCACCAGTGTATAATGCGACTAATTAAACACTTATCCCTTTATAGGCTCCCCACACATAGATAGATAAACCTAGATGGAAAAATAGGTTATGGGTGAAGAAAAGCTGGAAGGTAGTTCAGTAGTTCCTAAACATGGATTACAATGATAATCCTAATGATTTTTTAGCTGGTCAGAACTTTGCTTTTCAGTCACCTTTCTCTGAATACCTCCACTGGTTTGCAAGAGACACAGGGTGGCGGGTTCACTTAGAAAAGGTCTCGGACCTATTAGCTAAAAGTCACAAAAACTGCTGAAGGGATTATGAACTAGTTTTCTTCTGGTTTTAAGTGTGTTTCAGTGAGGACTGCAGATGCTGGAGACTCAGAGTCGACAAATGTGGTGCTAGAAAAGCAAAGCAGTTCAGGCAGCATCCGAAGAACAGGAGAGTAGATGTTTTGGGCGTAAGCCTTACATTCCTGATGAAGGGCTTATGCCCAAAACATCGACTCTCCTGTTGCTGCCTGGCCTGCTTGTGTTTTTCCAGTGCCACATTTTTTGACTGCAGTGAACAGAAAGACATCTCCTGTGCTGGTGGAAATCAAATCACTCCTCTGTATTTTGTTTCCAGCCCAAGCCATTCAGAAACCTGAGAATGGTTGATACCTGAGAATCACATGGCTATTGGCAAACAAAAGAGCTTTTGTCATTGATAACTAGTCAGGAATCCTGAGACAAATCAACTCCACTTGGTGACCAGAGCTGCGTTTGCATATGCAACCCCTTGGCTCCAGTTCATGTGCAACTGAAACTTCAGTTATGGCTTGTTCAAAAAGCTGGTTATACAATACTTGTCATGAATATCAGGCTGTTTGCTTTTCTAAATAGGCAGTGATCTTTTAAAACACTGTTTTTAAAAATAGTTTGTCCTCAATTCAACTCACAATTTTTAAAAAGCATAAAAAGTAGAAAATAACAGTCTTTACATCAATAGCTCAAGACATTGATACCATTATCATTATATTTAGTGCCTTATGAGGAAAGATTAGACAGGCCAGGCCTGTACCTACTCATGTTTCAAAAGGTGACAGTTGATTTGATTAGCACATTTCAGATACCTAGAAAATAGGTATCCAAAGTAGTCCATTCAACCCTTCAAACCTGCTAGAATCTTCTCAGGTTTGCTGTAAAGGGACATTCTAGAGTGAAGACCATAATAAGATCGAAAGAAATAGGCACAGGAATGGGCTGTTTGCCCTTTAAGTTTACTCCACTATTTAACAGGATCATGGCTGATCCAATGTTCTTCACATCCACTTTTCCCATAGTGCTCGATTTTCCAGTTGATTAAGAATCTATCTATCTCAGCCTTAGATATACACAAGGACCCTACCCCTACATCCCTCGGTGGCAATGAGTTTCAAAGACTCACAACTTTCTGATGGATGAAATTCCTCCTTATTTCAGTCTTATATTGGTATCCCTTAATTCTGAGACCATGCCCTCTGGTCCGAGCCTCTCATCTGAGGGGAAACATCCTCTCAGTATTTATTCTATTAAGCCCCTTAAGAATCTGATATGTCTCAATAAATCACTTTTCATTCTTCTGAAATCCAATGAGTAGAGCTCCAACCTGGTTAACCTTTGCTCATCAGACAATTTACTGCTCCTCGGATGGTGCCTGAACTGCTGTGCTTTTCCAGCACCACTATAATCTAGACAATCCCTCCATGCCAGGGATCATCTCAGTAAATCTCTGAACTGCCACAAATAAAATTATATCTTTCCTTAAATAAAAATGAGGGAGTCACTGTTTTAAAATGTGGGATCATGCATTTGAAACAACGGTAGGGGGATTTTTATTTGCTCAGAGAGAATCATGAGGCTTTTGGAATCCTCTTCCTGAAAAGGTGATGGAAGCAGAAACTTTGAACATTGGTAAGGCAGAAATAGATAGATTCTCGGCAAGTGAGAAGATGATAGATTATCAGCCGTAGGCAGGTTTAAGGTTACAGATATAACAGCCTGAACCTTAATAAATAATGGAACAGGGTCAACAGTATAAATGGTTCCCTTCTGCTCCTTATTTATATGTTCCTGTGGAACCATATCCCCCACTCTGTATCTCTAAAGATACTCACAATACTGAATTCTTACTCAACAACACAGCAGGAGTTTTGGTAGCCTGGAATTTACTAATGCTTGATGGTTGCCTTTGAAGACTTGAGCTAGCTTTAGCATACCAGTTAAGGGAGACTTCTCCAGTGAAACTCTCAGCAGCTTTAATTACCAACCCTTCAGCTTGTGAGCCAACACCTTCCTAGAGTTAGTGTGTGAATGCACTTTGTGCCTCCATTTGGCTTATTGTATCTTGAAGAGCTAAGGCATTATAGGGTATGTAAGTCTGCCATCTTGTTTACTGTAGGACTCTGCATGTGTGCAACAAACCAAAGTGCATTTCTTTATCTCTGCTCCTTGCCTGCTGATTTTCTAATGTTATATTGACAAGGTCCAAATTATAACAGTATGCTTAAGAGTGACTGAATTACAGTTAAGATCACTTTTCTGAACTGATTGACAGAGGTATAACCTTTTGTGTCCATCCCACATCACAAATCAATCCCTACCCCTCCTTATTCTTAAAAGAAAAAATATAAGCAAACTCTTGTACGTGACTTGAACAATTGAAACTCTTTGTACTCGAGTGACATATGCTGTCTCTACTGAAAATGTCATTTAATTCCTGTTCATGTTGGAATTGATGTTGGTAATCAAAGGATGAGTCCTAATGCATATGACTTACAGATGTCACTGAAATATGGGCCATGGTGCTAATATTTCTAATGGTGAATCGTTAAGATGGCTGTGAAGGAGTCATTTTACGGACATGAAGACTTTATGTGAAGTGAATATCACCTCCAGCCCCTTGGTCTTTCATTCACACATCTAGCTTTATTAAAACAGGAAATCAATTTTTAAAAATCCTTTGGCTACAAAAACATGAGTTTCATATAATCATAGAAAAGCGCAATACTTATGTACCTTTTAACTTCTATTGATTGGCCATAGAAATGAGAAGTAAATTAAACAGTGCCCGTAAGTCAAATGAACTTGTCACTTATTTCTTCCACTTATCAGTGTACTTTCTACAATGCAGGAAATGTGTAGTTATTATTGGTAATAATTTATAATTCCTTTTTAAATTAGTTTTTTTATTAGGTTGCTGTACAATATCCTGCTGTTTGTTTCTGGTTTGGACAAAAGAAAGATTCGCTTTTCTATATTGAGTTTCATAATGTAGTGAAGTATTTTGCTGCTTTTTTTTTCTCATTTGTTCAAGTGATGTTGCTTCGCCGACATTTAATTTCCCTTGAGAACAGAGCGTACCATCTTGAGCTACTGTGCGGTAAATGAATACAATCCCATAGCCATTAGGAAAACATGGTTACAAGGAGAGCAACATGGCTGATGTAATGTTCAGGGATATTTTGCCTTTTGGAGAGAGAGGGGAATGGAAAAAGTGATGGGATAGCACTGTTAATAAGAGATGAAGTATGGGTCATTGTGAGAAATGATGTCAAGTCCATTTGGGCAGAGTCTTTAGAACCGTTTGCTCCAGACAGCTGTGTGGCCTGAGTCCTTACTTATATTTAAGGTGGAGATAGATTCTTGATCAGTTGGAGAATCAAGGATTAAGGGGAATTGGACAGGAAAGTGGATGGGAGAAATGTCAGATCAGCTATGATCCTGTTGAATGACAAAGCAAGTTTCAAATGCTAAATGGCCCATTCCTGTTCCTTTTTCTATGATCTTATAGTCAGTCCATATAAGATCTAATGGTTTAGGAACAGGAGAAGACACTGTCAGACCAGCTCTGCTATTTAATAAGATCTTGGCTGTGTTGATTCTGTTTTAATTCTACATTTCCATGTCTCCCCAGTAACCTCTGATTGACTTGCCTAACTATGTACCTCTGACTTTAAAAAAAATTCACTGACCCTCCTTCCACCACCTTTGGAGTCTCAATGCTTCAAAGTTACACAGAGAGAAACACAGAAGTCTCCTCATCTCTGTTCTAATAGGGTCACCTTTAATATTAAAACATTGTCCCATAGTTCTGGACTCCTCCACACAGGTAAACATCCTTTCCACAACCATGTCCACTCTGTCATGACCAACAGGTTGTTATAAACTTCAATCTAATCACCTGTTGCTCTCTGAATAAATTAATTCTTGGTATGGTATCTTCACCACATATCTTCTACCTTTGTGTCATCGGCAAATTTGATGTCAATGCCTTTGGCCCCCTTAGTGTTTTTTTTGTTAGATTCCTTGCAGTGTGGAAACAGGCCCTTTGGCCCAACAAGTCCGCACCGATCCTATGAACAGTAACCCACCCAGACTCATTTCCCTACATTTACCCCAACTAATGCAGCTAACGCAGTGGGCAATTTAGCATGGCCAATTCACCTAACCTGCACATCTTTAGATTGTGGGAGGAAACTAGAGCAGCCACAGGGAACCCACACAGACACAGGGAGAATGTGCAAACTCCACACAGATAGGCGCCCGAGGCTGAAATTGAACCCAGGTCCATGGCGTTGTGAGACGCCAAATTTGCTAACCACTGAGCCACCATGCTGCCATAGTGTAGGTAGAGACACAGTGCCATTTGGGAGAAAGCTGCAAGACTTTGATGCAGTGTCAGTGAGTGAACAGCAATCTATTTTTCTGCAAAGTACAGTATGAGATATTCTTAGAACCACTCCAATATTTGGAGGCTTTGCCAGGGTGTTCTGATTCCGAACACAAAACCGCTGTTTTCTGTTCAATCTATTATGACGAAACTGTTACATTATGCATTTTTACAGGCAATCCCCCAGTTACAAATGGGTTCTGTTCATGAATCCGTTCACAAGCCAATTTGTACACAAGTCGGAATTCAATGCAGGACAATGTAAAGTAGCAGTTCGTAACTACAGAGAATGTTCGTGTATCAGATCTTTAAAATTACATCCTTTCAATGGGATTGCATTTGCAAATTAGATGTTCATAAATTGGGAACGTCATATATGTATTTTGGAGTTGTTGCCATCTTGGAGTACTGGTATGGATGTATGGGTTTGCCTATGCATTTGGAGTTGGCAATTGGCGATTGAGGGGAAGAAAAATCTACAATACCCATCGTCCCAAGTGAGTGAAAGTTAGCCAGGGTTCAGTGTGAACTACTCAGAGGGCTGAAAGAGGGAGATTTCCTGTGCTGTGGGAGAGGGGGTGGGGAGGGGGGGAGGGGGTGGGGGTGCACAGGACGGTAGTGTCATTGGACAGTGAATTATATATTAAGGTCCAAAGTGTTGAGGAGCCTTTTGAAGAAATGCAAAAACATGAAACATAAGAGCAGGAATAGGTCATTCAGTCTTTCAAGCCTTATCCATTTTTTAATTCAGACATGACTAATCATCCAGCATAGTACTCTGCTCCCTCTTTCTCCTCTCAAAGTAACATGTGCTAAGAAGTATTCCTGAGAAAAGCAGTTAAAAGTAATGAAATATCTTAGAATAAAATTTATTATTATCAGCAGACTGAAAGTGGGGATACAGTTGGTCAGAAACAAATGGTTCCCATTCATGGGGTGAGGGTGACATTGGCGAGATCAGTATTTATTGTCCATCATTAATTGCCCAGAGGGCAGTTAATAGTCAACCATATTGCTGTGGGTCTGGAGTTACATGTAGTCCAGACCAGGTAAGGATGGGAGTTTTCTTCCCTAACGGACATTAGTGAACCAGATGGGTTTTTCTAACAATCAACAACAGATTCATGGTTAGTGTCAGACTCTTAACTCCACTTTAAAAAAATAAAAAAACAAACTGCTCAGAGATCATATGCACAGGGGGGAAACTAAGTAAAAGCAATGACTGCATATGCTGGAAACCAGAATTGTGCTGGAAAAGCACAGCAGTTCAGGCAGCATCCGAGGAGCAGTAAAATCAACATTTTGGACAAAAGCCCTTCATCAGGAATACAGGCAGAGTGCCTGAAGGGTGGAGAGATAAATGAGAGAAGGGTGGAGGTGGGGAGAAATTAGCATGGAGTACAATAGGTGAGAAGGGGACGGGCTGAAGGTGATAGGTCGGGGGGAGGGGGGAGTGGA
>NC_057715.1:109207415-109210889 GCF_004010195.1 Chiloscyllium plagiosum | reverse complement strand
GAAATGTCGGCGGATGATTTGGTTTATGTGAAGGTTGGTAGGGTGGAAGGTGAGCACCAGGGGCGTTCTGTCCTTGTTATGGTTGGAGGGGTGGGGTCTGAGGGCAGAGGTGCAAGTTGTGGATGAGATGCATTGGAGGGAATCTTTAACCACGTGGGAAGGGAAATTGCAGTCTCTAAATAAGGAGGCCACCTGGTGTGTTCTGTGGTGGAACTGGTCCTCCTGGGAGCAGATACGGCAGAGGCGGAGGGATTGGGAATACGGGATGGCATTTTTGCAGGAGGTAGGGTGGGAAGAGGTGTAAAGTCAGGCGTGCTATAGTAATTAAGAAAAAAAGTTATCTATAGTTGCAGTAGCTGAGTTAAAATTGTAATCACTTCAAACCCACCAAGTATTAAAACAAACAGAACAACCTCTCTACCCTAGAAATAAACTAAGCTAAAACCTGAAAAAAATGCAGTATTGGATATTCTCGGAACTGAACAATGTTTGGATGTTGTATCGAGGGTGTACTGATTCCAGATGGGTCATTTATACTGTATGCTTAAAAATCTGAATCTGTGAGATCAAGGAATAGAACAGCAACTATTCTGAAGGATCATTGAACCTGAATCATTGACTCTGTTGCTCTGTCCACAGATGCTGCCAGGCCATCTGAGTTTCTCCAGGAATCTCTGTTTTTGTTTCAATTTTTTTTGTTCTTGTTTATCTTCATTTCTGTTGTTAATAAATATTTGATTAATTCAGTTGTTAAAACAAAAACAGCAACTTTGCATTCACATGTATTAATAGAAGATCAGATAGGTAACAGGAAAAAAAGATTTATCCAAGTGTCTGTTGGTAACCTGACTTGTCCCATATTGATATTAACTGGACATTACCCCATAACATCACAACATCGGATTTCATTTTTATGCTATTCTATGTGTATGTGTGTTGCCTTTTTATTATTTCATCTCATGTTTGGTAAGAGGTAAACATTTCCTTTCTGTTAATGGAAGAAAGCCTGGTTAAATTGGCTTAATTTTTAGCAACAGTATGATGTGCCTGGTGATGTCTTATTGAACCTCTATAGTCCATGTGGGGTAGGTAGACCAACAGTGTTATCACAAATGGAGTTATAGGCGATATAGTTCCAAGTCAGTATGACACATGACTTGGTGGAAGAATTGTAGATTGTAATGTTTGTAAATGTGGTCTTTTTGTAGGGTAGAGGATAAGGAGGAACAAGAGTGTGAAATGGTAAATCTAAGTGTAAAATGACAAAGACAATGAATGATGAAGAAGGAGAGGTAAAGAATATCAAAGTAAACCTCCAACTGTTTGATGAGCTAACACAAAAATAGTGGAACAGTTAGACACTGAGTTCTCATATTTAGAGGAAGGACAGTAAGAGTATCTTGGAGGACTACTGAGATTGTATGAGATAACCTACAGAGATACCCTTAGGTATACAGTATTACATTAGCTAGGTATGGTAATTGTAGGAGATTCAGGACAGATTAAACAGCATCCTTATAGTTTGAGACATGAAAAACAGGTTTAGAGTAAAGGACAATACAGCACAGGAACAGGCCTTTCAGCCCTCCAAGCCTGCACTGACACATTTTTATCTTCTACACTAAAACTGTCTCCACTTACAGGATCTGTATCCTTCTATTGCCTTCCTATTCGTCCAGGCGCTTGTTGAATGCTGCTATTGCGTTTGCTTCCACCACCTCCTCTGGCAGCATGTTCCAAACACTCACCACCCTTTGTGTCAAAAAACGTACCTCACACACCTCTCTTAAACATCCTCCCCCTGCAATCTTGAACCTGTGTCCCCTAGTAAGTGACCCCTGGACCCTGTGAAAAAGCCTCGTACTTTCCGATCTATCCACACCATTTACAAGCTTATAAACCTCTATCAGGTTGCCACACACCCCCTGCGTTCCAGTGAAAACAAACCTAGTTTATCCAACCTTTCTTCATAGCTAAGATCCCCCATACCAGGCAACATCCCGGCAAAGCTTTTCTGTACAGTTAAGGTGAAAATAAGTATTCAATGCATGCTGGAAAACCATTTGATTAAACCTAGTGAAACAGCTCACCTGTAATGTTGTTTCCTAAAGCAGATGGATCAAGTAGACCTTATATGGATTATACACAAAAGCATGGGCCAAATGCTGGCAAATTGAACTAGATTAGTTTGGGATATCTAGTCAGCATGGACCAGTTGGACCAACGTGCCAGTTTCCATACTGTACATCTCTAAGACTAACAACTGATTGATCAATCACAAAAAACAGATCTGTACCTAATTCCACAATTGGTTAACTGCAGTGATAGGATTGGCATTGCCTTATCCCTTTCTAAAATTGATCTATTGAAGGTGTACTGAAAAGTGCTTTTAACATCAAGGGGATAAAGAAATATCTGCTTTTATTACATCAAATGGATTGTGCCAGTGTCGATTGAACTCATTTAGATTAAAGATCAGAAGGAAGTGAGGACTGCAAATGCTGGAGAAGTCAAAGTCAAAAAGTGTGGCACTGGAAAAGCAGAGCAAGTCAGGCAGCATCTGAGGAGCAGGAGAATCAGCATTTTGGGCATAAATCCTTCATCAGGAATGTGTCGATGAAGGGTTTATGCCCACATCCCCTGCGGCCATTCCCCTCAAGAACAAGTATACCGTTTTGGATACTTGTGGGGGGGATGACTTACCAGGGGTAAGTAACGGGGCTCAGGTCTCTGGCACGGAGCCTGTCCCCGTTACTCAGAAGGGAAGGGTGAAGAAGAGCAGAGCAGTAGTAATTGGGGACTCGATAGTTAGGGGCACAGATAGGCGGTTTTGTGGGAACGAGAGAGACTCACGTTTGGTATGTTGCCTCCCAGGTGCAAGGGTACGTGATGTCTCTGATCGTGTTTTCCGGGTCCTGGAGGGGGAGGGGGAGCAACCCGAAGAGTGGTCCACATTGGCACCAACGACATAGGTAGGAGGAGTGCTGAGGATGTTAGACAGCCTTTCAGGGAGCTAGGTTGGAAGCTCAGAGATAGAACGATCAGAGTTGTTGTCTCTGGTTTGTTACCCGTGCCACGTGATAGAGAGTCGAGGAATAGGGAGAGAGAACAGTTAAATGCGTGGCTACAGGGATGGTGCAGGAGGGAGGGATTCCAGTTTTTGGATAACTGGGGTTCTTTCTGGGGACGGTGGGACCTCTATAAACAGGATGGTCTACACCTGAACCTGAGGGGCACCAGTATCCTTGGGGGGAGGTTCGCTAGTGCTCTTCGGGGGGGTTTAAACTAACTCTGCAGGGGCATGGAAACCCAGATTGTAGCTTCAGGGTGCAGGGCCTAGAGTGTAGGGAGGTTAGGAACATGGCACCAATTTCAAAGGAGGGTGCCTGTAAACAGGAAAGTGGCTTGAAGTGTGTATACTTCAATGCAAGAAGTATACGAAATAAGGTAGGTGAACTTGCAGCGTGGATTGGT
>NC_057715.1:109158724-109204870 GCF_004010195.1 Chiloscyllium plagiosum | reverse complement strand
AGATTTTTGAAAGTTGCCACCCAGGTAAATAGTGCGGTGAGGAAGGTATATGGCGTACTGGCTTTTATTGGTAGAGGAATTGAGTTCCGGAGTCCTGAGGTCATGATGCAGTTGTATAAGACTCTGGTGCGGCCGCATCTGGAATATTGTGTGCAGTTTTGGTCGCCATACTATAGGAAGGATGTGGAGGCACTGGAACGGGTGCAGAGGAGGTTTACCAGGATGTTGCCTGGTATGGTAGGAAGATCGTATGAGGAAAGGCTGAGGCACTTGGGGTTGTTTTCATTGGAGAAAAGAAGGTTTAGGGGTGACTTGATTGAGGTGTACAAGATGATTAGGGGGTTAGATAGGGTTGACAGTTGAACCTTTTCCCGCGTATGGAGTCGGGTATTACAAGGGGGCATAGCTTTAAATTAAGGGGGGGTAGATATAGGACTGAAGTTAGGGGTAGGTTCTTCACTCAGCGAGTCGTAAGTTCATGGAATGCCCTGCCAGTAGCAGTGGTGGACTCTCCCTCTTTATGGGCATTTAAGCGGGCATTGGATAGGCATATGGAGGATAGTGGGTTAGTATAGGTTAGGTGGGCTTGGATCGGCGCAACATCGAGGGCCAAAGGGCCTGTACTGCGCTGTATTCTTCTATGTTCTATGTTCTATGTTCTATCATCAATTCTCCTGCTCCTCGGATGCTGCCTGATGTGCTCTGTTTTCCAGCACCCCACTTTTCAACTTGGTTCAAGATCACCCCAGCTAGATTCAAGAGGCTTATGAATCAAGTTGTAGCTGAGTTTCATAACTGTGTAGTTTATTAGGATGATTTTGTAGCGTACATTATAACTTGAGAAGGATACGTGAAACAAGTAGAAGACTCGTTTAAGCCATTGCAGTTGGCTGGCTCAGCAATTATTTAGTTGAAAATTTCAAAAAGCAAGAATAACATACTTAGGACACATTGGTGGATGAGGACAAGTGTTGCAAAGGACTATGAAAGTGTAGGCTCTGAAATAATTCCCTATTCTAAAAACTAAATGAAAAATGATGAATGTTTAGGAATGTCTGCATTTTACAAGAAAACTGTGCATAATTTCAGTGCAACAGTTGTACATCTAACCAATTTGTTAAAGAAACAAGCAAACATAATCTGCTCATCCAAATGCCAAGCAGTCTTTGATAAAATTAAGGCAGTCCAAGTCAGAAAAGATTGTTTGCCCACCAAGACGGTTGATGTTTGGTTTGGGAAGGTGCTGTCAAAGGTATCTTGGGAGTAGCTGATATATCCCTTAGAAGTGTCATCATTGCTGTAATACTGGAAACACAGAAGGCTCTGTTGGCTGGACAGCTTGCTTGTGCTGCAGAGTTCAATTCCAGCACTGACTGATGTTACTATAAATGACTCTTCATTTCAACCTCTCCCCAGGCCTGAGCTGTGGTGACCCTCAGCTTAAACCACATCCAGTTATCTCTCTGTGAGTGATAATTGCCAGATAAACCTGTTTAAAGACGTTGGTTGAGGAGTATGCGTTGCTCGGGACAACAATGCGATTCCTTTTGTTCTTCTTCCCATCATGCACAGGGATCTGTTGGCCCAAATAGCAGTTCCCTGACAATGCAGCATTCCCTCATACTGTATTGAAGTGTCAGCTTAGATCAAGTCTTTGGATTTCAACCTGAGTTTGTGATGTACTGACTAAGAGATGACAGTGTTCCCAACTGAACCACAGACACAAGAGAGAACAGGGAGCGACGTGCTCTGTTTTTGCTTTTGCTCCTCAAATAAATTCTTCACAGGCCTCACTCAAGCACCAAACCAGTTTGAATGGTCTAAATTCAGTCTGTGTTTTATGAATTGTTTGCATTATACATGAGGTAGAAGACAGAACAGTGGGGAAACCAGCAGTCTGCTCTGAGTACATCATATTGGTTACATTATTTACAAAAAGTGATATCAAAAGACAATGCAGCAGTCAGGATATTATCAGGATGTTATCAAATGCTGGCTTTGCCAGCAATACCTGCATCATGTTTAACATGAGAAGGGAAAGATATAAAACGGATAACTTTTTCATGCAGAGGGTGGTGCGTGTATGAAATGAGCTCCCAGAGGAAATGGTGGAAGCTGGCACAATTACAGCATTTAAAAGGCATCTGGTTGTTGTGTCACCACAGTCAAGCCAGACCACAGGGGCTGCTCTCTTATTAGAGAGAAGCAACTGGTGGTGATTTAACCTGAAGGCTCCCAGACATCAGGCAAGGGAAGAGGTTGAGAAGGGGAGCCCTTCATGGTAACCTCAAACTAGTGATGGGAATTGAACCCAAGCTGTTGGTATTACACTGCTACTGTAAACTGACTGTCCAGCCAACTGAGCTAAACCAATTCCCAAGGCAGCTGCATGGGTACATAAATAGGAAGAGATATGGGCCAATTGCTGGTATTGGACTAGATTAATTTTGGATGTCAGGTCGCTATGGGTGAGTTAGATCAAAGTGTCTGTTTCTGTGCTGTGCAACTCTATGACTGAGTTGAAAGAATAAAAAAGATTCAGCTAATTTGTACAATGCATTGTATTCACTCTCTGTTTAAAATTCTTAATACAATAACAATGATAAAAGTGAGTTCACATAGACAGACATCTAGGGAAAAAAACAATGTTTATATTAATATTATGCCTTTAATACTATGTAACATCCTAAGATACTGTACAGGAGAATTATGAAATAAAATTTTACACTGAATTGCAAAAGGCAATTTGAGGACACCTAATCAAAATGCCTGAGGGGAGATGTAATTTAAGAAGCATCATAATGGAAAGGCAGTTGGAAAGGTGAGAAATTTTCGAAATGGATTTCCAAAGCTTAGTGGTTGAGGCCAAGACATTGAATGCAGTCAAGAAAGCGTTAGATACATGACTAAAGGTTTCAAGGGGCTTGTGGGAAGGGAAAGCTGAAGCAAGGTACTGAGTTGGATTGTCAGCCATGATCATACTGAGTGGAGGAACAGGCTTGAAGGGCTGAGTAGTCTAACCCTTCTCTTATTTACAATGTTTCTACACTGAGGCAGCTGAAAACATGGTTGCTGATGGTGGCAGCAATTAAAATTTATGAAATAAAAATGGTTGGAATTAGAGAAGTGCAGGGATGTTGAAACATAGAAAATAGGTGCAGGAATGGGCCATTCGGCCCATCAAGGCTGCACCAACATTCAGATATGATCATAGATGGCTACGTAATCTCTGTATCCCATTCCCAAACTCTCTCCATACCCCTTGAGCCAGTAGAATCCCTTCAGTGTGGAAGCAGGCTATTCAGCCCATTGTGTCCATACCAACCCTCCAAAGAGCATCCCATCCAGACTCACCCTCACCCTTGGAGAAAGTGAGGACTGCAGATGCTGGAGATCAGAGCTGAAAATGTGTTGCTGGAACGATTCTCCTGTTCCTTGGATGCTGCCTGACCTGCTGCACTTTTCCAGCAACACATTTTCAGCTCACCCTCACCCATAGCTAATCCATACATACCTAGACACGTCAAACATTTTAGCATGGCCAATCCACCTAGCCTGCACATCTTTGGACTGTGGGAGGAAACTGGAGCAAACCCACAGAGACGTGGGGAGAACATGCAAATGCCACACACAGACAGTCACCTGAGGGTGGAATCGAACCCAGGTTCCTGGTGCTGTGAGGCAGCACTGCTAACCACTGAGCCACCATGTCTCAAGAAATAAGGAGAAACGAGAGCAAGCAGAGTTTCAGAAGCAAATGGGAGCCAATATAACACCATTTATGGGAGTGGCAAATCCTTATATGATTTTATTGACTATTAAATAAGAGATTAAGAGAAATTCATCATAGAAGAGGGCTTATTTGTGCATCAATCAAAATGGTGAAGAAACCATTTTAATATAGCTTTAAATTCGCTGATATTATTGTTACTTGACTTGCTGTATGAAGAATGACTCTAACTATAAGCTGATCTGTCAAGGGATTAAGTCATCTTCATAATGCTTTATTAAACTTGTTTCTGTCACTTTGTTGCTGACATATCTCATTCTACTAATCAGTATTTATGTGAGACGACCTCATATATACACTTTTAAACCATCGTCATGGCAATCCAACTGGTAAATGGTAAAAGTCAGGCATGTAAAGATCTCATGACATATTTCAACTTAATGTAGAAAGCAATGAGATGATAATTAGTGCAGATCATGTTGTATTACGTCTGTCAGGATGTCCCTTAAAGGAGTATGTGAAATGAATGAAGGATGAGAATATCGGAGCAATTACTGCTTAGTAGTGCCAGACCTTAGTATCTCATTTTAATTGAACCAGTTTTCTTTTAAGCAGGGTTCTACTAATATTACAGAAGGAAAAATTAGAAATGCACTCAATATTATGTCAGCTGCAGCTCTGTGGTCATACAGCCTTGGAGATTGTAGGCTCAAGTCCAACATTAGGCTGGTACTTCAGTACAGCACAAGGCACTGATGCTGCATTTTGGATGGACTATTAAGTGTGGTCAAGTCTGCCCTCTTTGGTAAAACCAGAGATCCCATGGCTTTCGTCTCAAGGGAGATGTCCTTCAATAGGCATCACTTTTTTTTCTTTGTGACACAATGGCTCAGTGGTTAGCACTGCGGTCTCACAGCACCAGGGACCCAGGTTCGATTCTGGCCTCGGGCGACTGTCTACGTGGAGTTTGTACATTCTTCCTGTGCCTACGTGAGTTTCCTCCCACAGTCCAAAGATGTGCAAGTTGGGTGGATAGCCAAGGTAAATGTGGGGTTATGGAGATAGGGTGGGGGATTCTGGGTGGGATGTTCTTCAGATTGTTGGTGCAGACTTGAAAGGCTGAATGCTTCTATCTGCACTGTATGTTTGGTCATGGGGTATGAGCTTCTCTAGGAAGACCAGCATTAATGCCCATCTCTAATTGTGTCCTTGAGAAATGGACCACCGTCTTGGATCACTGCAGTTTATGAGGTGTAAATGCACCCACAATGCTGTTAAGTGAGTTTCTTAACCATAGCTGTTGACTCAATGGAATACAAGTCATGTTTGTCAATGAAGGAGGAGGGAACGGAATGCGTGAGTTGGACAAAGAGATGTTCATTCGACATCTCTCGAGAATTTGCAATTGAGAACTCTCTCAAGAATTATAAAATCGTGAGGGACATTGTTAGAGTAAATAGACAAAGTTTTTCCCTGGGACGGGGGAATCCAAAACTAGAGGTCATAGGTTTAGAGTGAGATGGGTAAAATTTAAAAGGGACCTAAGGGAAACCTTTCACACAGAAGGTGGTGCGTATATGGACTGAGCTGTCAGAAGAAGTGGCAGAGACTGGTACAATTACATTTAGAAGGCATCTGGATCGGTATGTGAATAGGGAGGGTTTGAAGGTATATGGGCCAAGTGCTGGCAAATGGGACTAGGTTAATTTAGGGTATCTGGTCAGCATGGACGAGTTGGACAGAAAGGTCTGTTTCCGTGCTATACATCTCTATGACTCTAAGGACCATCTTTATTTAAAATTCACTCACGCGATGTGACCATCACTGGTCAGGTCTATTGCTAATTATCCTTGACAAGATGGTGGTGAGCTGCCTTTTTGAACCGTTGTAGTCCATGTGCTGTCAATAGATATCGTAAGGGAGGGTGTTGTAATGTTTTGACTCAATGATTTTGATTCTATCTCTGGAATTAGTTACAACTCTCAAAACTGAGAGAAGGAACAGTGAATCTATGGGAAAATTATAAAATATAGAATCACAAAAAGCAATAAAAGGAAGGGATGCTAGGAATCAATATTAGATCTTGACAGACAATCAGCTGACACCATTAAAAAGATTCCTTTACATGCAATTTGGACACCAAAATATATGGTGAGGCACGAATATTCTCTGATTAGATCTGGTTATTACCTATTTGTAAATGCAATATCATAGCCTATTGATAAGCATCTTAATAATGTCCAGCTGCAGGAAATACCTGACCTCTTTGGCTTTCTGAAGGTAGAAGCCCTGAAAATTAGATTTAAAAGATTAAGGGACTTCGGTATCTCATAAACCATTATATTAAAACTGTCTGCTAGAGCTCAACTTCAGAATAAGCTTGGCGAAGTAAATATGACATCAAATATTTGGAAAGACAAACGTCCAGAGAAAAAGAATGTTCTTATCTTTAATGTATAGGATGAATTGATTCTTCTCAATAGCACTGCAATGACAGTGTGTCAGCAACTCAACAACATAACGTATCTTTTATGCATCTCTGACATTTCAGAATGGATGCACTTGTCAATGAGGAATTCTAAACACAAGCAAAAAGAGAGTAATAAACCCAGAGATCTCTATCAAGAAAGAGAACAGGCTTAGTGGCTGCCTGAGCATTTTCTGTTGCTGTAGAAGATTTTAATTGTATTAAGAAATATGTTAATGAAATTCCTGAACCTGCTCTTTTAACAGGCTAACATCAAGTAATTGGGTTAGTAGATGTGCTAAATTAATACAGATGCCTGTTGTGAGTGGACATGCAAATGTCTTGGTGTAGCTATGTACGTATGTACTTAACTGGACTCTGGGACATTTCATGATGTCCCTCCCCAACTTAACATTTTTCTTCTTGTGTTTCAGCTCAAAACTAATGATTTTCGAGATTAGAGAGCATGTAGATAAGATTTACCAGGATGTTATCAGGTCTGGAGGGTTAGTATTATCAGGAGATAAGCTGGGCCTTTTTTCACTGGAGCAGAGGAGGTTGACGGATGGCCATATAGAAGTTTATAAAATCATGAGGGGCATAGGTAAGATGAAAAACATAGGTCTTTTCCTGAGGGTAGGGGATTTCAAACCTAGAGGGCATAGCGTTAAGATAAGAGGAGAAAGATTAAAAAGGGACCTGAGGGGCAACATTTTTCACACAGAGGGTGGCATGTATGAACTGCCAGAGGAAGTGGTAGATGCAGGTAGAGTTCCAACATTTCAAAGTCCTTTAGACAGATACATGAATGCGAAGGGTTTAGACAGATATGGGCCAAACACAGAATAATGGGGCTAGTTCAGTTTGGGAAACTTTGCGGGACCAAAGGGTCTATTTCCATGCTGTATAACTCTGTGACTCTATGATTCTATGACTTATATCCTCACAGTGTGATCTTTGGAAAGGGAAATGTACTCAGGAACATGAAGAAGAAAATTGGAAGAACATTTCAATCCAGGTAAAGGAATCAGAGGGAAATCTCTTGCAGAAGTTCTTGGTCCAGGTGCTAATGTTAGTTATATCAGTGGATAAGCACTTTTCAAAATTCTCTCATGTGATGTGAACAGCGCTTGCAATGTCAGTGTTTAGTGTTCATTCTTGACGGCACTTTCAACTGACTGGCTGACCATTTCAGAAGGCATTTAAGAGTCATTCACATCGCTGTGGGCTGGAGTCTCAAGTAGGTCAGACCAAGTCAGCACAGCAGATTTCCTTCCAAAACGACAGTCATGAAGTCAGGATACTCACCAATGATTACACAATTTTCAGCACCATTCATGACTCCTCAGACACTGAATCAGTCCATGTCCAAGTGCAGCAAGACTTGGATAATATCCAGGTTTAGGTTGGAAAGTCGCAAGTAACATTCATGATACAAAAATGTCAGGCACAGAACATCACCAGTCAAAGGCAATCTAACCACCATCCTTAATTCATAGCTATTATAATTACTGAATCTCACCATTAGCCTGGGAGCTGCCATTGACCAGCAAGTGAACAACACTAGCCATATAAACCCAGTGCCTACAAGAGCAGGTCAGATACAAGAAGCAATTAACTTACTTCCTCACTCCCCAAAGCCTATCCAACATCCACAAGGCACAAGTCAGGATATGATGGAATATTTTCCTCTTGCCTGGATGGGTGCAGCTCCAATAACACTAGAGGCTTGACACCATCCAGGACAAAGCAGCCCACTTGATTGGCACAGTATTCACTAATGTTCACACCATGCACCACTGACTGTCAGTAGCTTCAGTGTGTACCAGCTGAGATGTTCAGCAAAAATTCACCAAGGCTCCTTAGATAGTACCTTCCAACTCCACAGCCACTTCCATCTAGAAGGACAAGGGCAGCAGATACATGCGAAGACTATCATCTGCAAGATCCCCTCCAAGCCACTCACCATCCTGACTTGGAACTATATCATTGTTTCTTCAATTTTGCTAGATCAAAATCCTTGAACAGCTTCCCTAAAGGTATCGTGGGTATACAGGTCATTCTGCTATAAGGCACATTTCATCAGCGTAAAATGGCTATAGCATAATTGATGAATTGTGGACGTTGTTTGGATAATGCAAATTTTCCACTGAATGGGAATAGCAATTTTCTATTAGGATCTTCAACAGTGCGAGGTTGCAGAGGAACACAACTGTTGTGTTATAGCAGAAAGAAATGTACAACTACATGGACTGCAGCAATTCAAGAAAGCAGCTCATCTCGACATTCTTGAGGGTAACAAAGGATGGATAATAAAAAACTGGCCCAATCATTGATACACACGTTCATGACTGAATAGACAAAAAGAACTGATTGAGATTTTATGACAATCAATTACAGTTTCACGGTCAACTTTACAGATACTGGCTTTTAATTTCAAACTTATGAATTAAATTCAATTTCCACCAGCTGCCATCATGCTACTTGAACCCTGTTTCTAGAGAATTAGTACAGGCCTCTGGATTACTCTGCCTTTGTCAATCCTTAATGCATCCAAGTGACGATCCTCTATTCCTCATTTTAGGAGATTGAACTAATTAAAATAAAATTTCTTTAAATAGCAGAGACAGAATTGCCAAATGGATCTTTTACAGTGTTATCATCAGCAATTATTAAAAGGCTACTCTGCTCTTACCATGATGTATGGCCTTCTGAATCTAGCTCTTTAGACCTAATTGGCAATAAAAGAAAAATGATTGAGTGCACTGGGTATAGCAAAGGCTATAGGCCCCTGACAACCTCTTGGCTATAGTATTAAGACACTCTCCAGAATTAACTGTGCTTTTGCAAGCTGTTGCAGTGCAAAAACTAAACTGGCATCTATTCAACAAAGTACAAATAGGTTCAAGTATATTCCATCCAAAGCAAGGCTAATCCAATCAGGGCAATTGCCACCCACCAGTCCACACTCAATCATCAGCAAAATAATGGAAAGTGTCATCAATCGTGTTATCAACCTACACTTATACAGCAATAAATGTGGCCAGTAATATTCAGCTTGTTTTGAGCCAGAGCCAATCAGCTCCAGACCTTATTCTAGGCATTTTCCAAATACGGAGTTGAGAGTGTGGTGCTGGAAAAGCACAGCAGGCTAGGCAGCATCCGAGGAGCAGGAGAATCAACGTTTGAGGCATAAGCCCTTTATCTGGAAGGATTATATCCGAAACGTCAATTCTCCTGCTCCTTGGAAGCTGCCTGGCCTGCTGTGCTTTTCCAGCACCACTCTCTCGACTCTGATTTTCAGCAGCTGCAGTCGTCACTTTCTCCTATTTTCTAAATACAGACACAGCAGGTGAATACCAGAAGTGAATGAATTGAGAATGGCTGCCTTTGATATTGAGGCATCATATTCCCAAATAAATTGAAGTCAATGGGAAATGGGAGAAAATTCTGTCCCTATCAGACTGACTGAGCTTAAACAAAGGTGATTGAAGCTGGTAAAGGCAAATCCCCGTGGATCCCTACATTGAATGGTCAATTGAAACCTGCACCTCTATTCTAACCGATTAAAGACTTCATAGCCATCTAGGTTTGTTGAATACATTTGCAAAAGTTGTATGACTCTTTGATCTTTTACTATAAATTCAGTGTCTGATGTATTCTTTCTCACTAGCTGCCTGAGGGAGGAGTGGGGGCTCTGAAAGCTTGCCGTTTCAAATAAGCCTGTTGGACTGTAACCCAGTGTCGCATGATATTTGAATGCTGAGGGCAGAGTCCTTAACCCAACCACCTTCAGCTTTCGTTTGTTCATTCATGGGATATGGGTGTCACTGGCCGGGCCACCATTCATTGCCCATTCCTGGTTGCTCTTGAGAAGGTGATGGTGAACTGCCTTTTTGAACCGTTGCATTCCATGTGCTGTGGATTAACCCACAATGCTCTTAAGGAGACAATCCTAGGATTTTGACTCAGTGACAGTGGAGTATTTCCAAATCAGGATGATGAGTGATTTGGAGGGGAACCTGAAGGAGTGGTGTACCTGTGTACCTGCTGTCCTTGTCCGTCTAGATGGAAGGGGCCATGTATTTGGAAGGTGCTGTCTAAGGAGTTTAGGGGAATTTCTACACAGCATCTTGTAGATTGTACACTCTGCTGCTACTGAGCATTGGTGTTGAAGGGAGTAGATGCTTATGGATGTGGCACCCATCAAGTGGGCTACTTTGTCTTGGATAGTGTCAAGCTTCTTGAGTGTTGTTGGAGCTGCACCCATCCAGGCATGTGGGAAGTATTCCATCACACTCCTGACTTGCGCCTTGTAAATGGTGCACAGGTTTGGGGGAGTCAGGAGATGAATTACTCGCTTCAGCCTTCCCAATCTTTGCTCTGCTTTTGTATCCACTGTGTTTTTACGTTGAGTCCAAATGAGTTTCTGGTCAATGGTAATCTGCAGGATGTTGATAACGGTGGATTCAGTCATGGAAACACCATTGAATATCAAGGGACAGTGGAGATGTTCATTGTCTGGCATGAATATTAATTGTCACTTGTCAACCTAGGCTTGGATATTGTCCAGATCTTGTTACGTTTGAACATGGGCTGCTTCAGTACCTGAGGAGTCATGAATAGTGCTGGACATTGTGCAATCACCAGCAAATACCTCCACTTCTGACCTTATGTTGGGGGAAGGACATTAATGAAGCAGCTGAAGATGGCTAAGTCTTGGACATAGTTCTAAGGAGCTCCTGCAGAGATATCTTGCAACTGAGATGACTGACCTCTAACAACTACAACTATTTTCCCATGTGCCAAGTATGACTCAAACCAATGGAGAGTTTACCCTGATACTCTTTGATTCCAGTTTTTGCTAGGGTTCCTTGATGCCACACTCAAGCAAATGCAGCCTTGATATCAAGGGCTATCACTCTCACCTCTCCTCTTCAGCTCTTTTGTCTGTCTTTGAACCAATTTGTAATGAGGTCAGGAGCTGAGAGGCCTTGGCCAAACTGGGCATCACTGAGCAGGTTATTGGTGAGCAGGGGCTGCTTGATAGCACTGTTGATGACACCTTCCATCACTTTACTGATGATTGAGAGTAGACTAACAGTGTGGTAATTGACTAGGTTGGATTTAATACCTAGGCAATTGTGCACCTTGTCAGGGAGATGTTATAACTCTACTGCAATAAGTTGGCGAGGAAGGGGCAACATGTTCTGAAGAAAGTATCTTCAGTACTATTGCTGAAATGATGTCAGGGCCCATAGCCTTTGCAGTATCCAGTGCTTCAACATTGCTTTAAATCACATGGAATGAATCGAATTGGCTGAAGACTGGTATCTGTGATTCTGGGGACTACTGGAGGAGGTCGAGATGAAACATCAACTCGGCGCTTCCGGTACTGTGAAAGCTTCAGCATGGCCTTTCGCACTGATGTGCTGGGTTCTTCCATCATTGAGGATGGGGATAGTTGTGGACCTCCTCCACCAGCGAATTGTTTAATTGTCCACCACTGTTCATGACTGGATACAGCAGGACTGTAGAGCTTAGATTCGATCCATTGGTTGTGGGATCACTTAGCTCTTTCGATCTTCCGCTGCTTATGCTGTTTGGCATGCACATAGTCCCGTTTGGAAGTTTCACCAGGTTGACACTTCATTTTTAGGTATACTTGGTGTTGCTCCCTCTATTGGAGCAGAGTTGATCCCTGGGCTTGATGGTAATAATCAAGAAGGCGTTATGTTGGGCCATGAGGTTACAGATGGTATTGGAGTACAATTCTGCTGCTGTTGCTGGCCTACTGCACCTCATGGATGCCCAGTCTTGAGTTGCTAAATCTGTTTGAAATCTGTTCCATTTTGCACAGTGATAGCACCACACAGCACGATGGAGTTTATTCTCAATGTGAAGATGAGACTTCCTTTTCATGACGACTTTCTGGTGGTCAGTCTTATTGATACTGTCATGGGCAGATGCATCTTCAGCCTGCAGATTGGTAAGGATGGTATGGAGGTCAAATATACTTTCCCCTCTTGTTGGTTCCCTCACTACCTAGCGCAGACCCAGTCTGGTAGCAATGTACTTTAGGACCTGACCAGCTTGATCAATAGTGCTGTTGCTGAGCACTCTTCATGGTGGATACAGAAATTCCCCACCCCAGAGTACATTTAGCACCCTTGCCACCCTTAGTGCTTCCTCTGAATATTGCTCAAGATGGAGGGAGGATGGTGCATAGCAAACATCAGTGGCTTTCCTTGTTCATGTTTTAATTTGAAGCCATGAAGGCCCCTTGTGAAGTACCCTCCTGATTGTCCACCACTATGCTGCCACCTCTGCTGGGACTGTGCTGCCAGTGGGACAGGACATATCCAGGGCTGGTGTTTGTGGTGGCTGAGACATTGTCTCTAAGGTATGATTCTATGAGTATGATTATGTCAGGCTGTTGCTTGATTAGCCTTTGAGACAACTCTCCCAATTTTGGGACAAGGCCCCAAATGTTATTGAGGACGACCTTCCAAGATCGACAGGACTGTTTCTGCCTTTGTCTTTTCCAATGCCTGAGTCGATGGTGATGGCCCACCTGAGTTTATTTATTTGTCGAGACTTTGTAGCGATTGATGCAACTGAGTGGCTTGTTCAACCATTTCATAATCAAACTGCAGGTCGAGAGTCACATTTTAGCCAGATCAGATGAGGGTGGCAGATTTCCTTCCTTGAAGGACATTAGTGAGTCACATGCTTTTTTTTGGCAATCAACAATGATTTCATAGTCATCAATAGATTCTTAACTGCAGATTTCTTTTTATTGAATTCAAATTCATCTGCCGTTGGGGTTTGATTCCAAATCCCCAGAACATTAGTTAACATCACCCACCTGGCACCCTCTTCACCCTCACTAACCTGCACGCCTACTCCTTCACTCATCTGACACAGTATTCTCTTGCTCACTTAATACCCCAACTCATCACTAACTGGGCACATTGCTGCCTCACCCACCTTACACCCTACCTCCTTATTCACCTGATATGGAGCAGTGACATAAACCGATGATTTGCAACTAAATGTAATATTCTTGTTCACTCCAGTGAAATTAATATGAACTATGAGTCATTTGATATTGAAAAATGCAATGAATGTTTATGACGTGGATGTGCCGGTGTTGGACTGGGGTGGACAAAGTTACAAATCATGCAACACCAGGTTATAGTCCAACAGGTTTATTTGGAAGCACTAGCTTTCGGAGCGCTGCTCCTTCATCAGGACAACTGAGGAGCAGCGCTCCGAAAGCTAGTGCTTCCAAATAAACCTGTTGGACTATAACCTGATGTTGTGTGATTTTTAACTATGAATTTTTATAATAGCTCCCAGTACATACATTTACATCACAGGCATTTGTATGTTTCAGCTCAAGCAGATGTATTGTAGCACACTTCCCTTAACATGTCATGCTTCAAGGGGACAGACCTCAGTAAGATGGAGACTGAGAACTTTTCTCTTTAGGTCACATTCCAAGGTAAGGTGATGATATTGTGCAATTGTTTTTTTAAAGGTATATTACAAATCTACAGTGAGTTATAACACAACAAGATCCTGTTTCCTTTTCTACCAAAACACCCTGAAAACCTGGCCTGTTCCGGAGAATAATTTGCTTCATCTCATCAAAAGAATGTAGTGCCTCCTGCTTTCTCTTTTCTACGTTTGCCTCCATCTGGGCCTTCACCCTCCAACTCCTCTGATTGTGGCTCTCCTTTGAGACTGTTGGTCTCCTTTGTAACTGTTCACACAATGTCTATAATTTGACATCCTTTTTGTCATCAGTGCTTCTAATTCCAGGGTCACCTGGTCACATTTAGGTAGAAACAAAAAAAAAACTGCAGATACTGGAATCCAAATTCAACAAGCAGGAGGCTGGAACAACACAGACAGCCAGGCAGCATCAGGAGGTGGAAAAGAAGGGTTAAACCCAAAATATTGACTTCTCTACCTCCTGATGCTGCAAGGCTGGATGTGTTCTTCCAGCTTCCTACTTGCCTACCAGGTCACTTTGGTAACCATATCTTCTTATTCAAGATGAAAGAAAAATGTCCTTTCCAAATATTGGTGAAATCAACTGCAGATATCACAGGCACTTTAAAGAAATTGCATTTTTCTTTCTCTTTGTCCTGCATCCAGCTCAAAGATTGTCATACATTCAATATTGAAACCTATGCACTGTCAGGTAGTCTAAGTTAATTGAAATATGTCTTTGAGTCAGAACATTAATGCTTTAATCTTACCCACTTTTTCAAGACATGAATGTGAAGTTTGACATCCCAGCGCTATATTGGAGAGGCTTTTTCTTGTTTCACTTATTCATAGATGTATGTATCACTGGGCAAGACTAAAATTCATTGTCCATCCTCAATTGTACTGGAAGTGAGTGTCTTGTTAGTCCTTTTCAGACAATAGACTATTGCTGTGGGTCTGGAGTCACAAATAGGCCAGACTGGGTAAAGAAAGCAGCTTTCCCTCCCAAAAAGAACAATGAACTAAATGGGTTTTTTAAAAAAAATCAGAGTTTTTCATGTCACCTTTACTAAAACTAGGTTGATATTCCTAATTTTATTCATTGAATTGGAATTGCAGTTGTGATGGCACTTGAACCCATCTTGAAAAGGCCACGGCCTGAACCTCTGGATTACTCTTCCAGTGACATTGTGGGTATGCCATCAACTTTTTAATGTGTGACATTCAGGTCTCACAGCAGTGTTCAGAGCATGCTGTCAGCACTAAAACATAGAAATTAGGAACAGGTTTAGAGGAGATCTGAGAACTTCATTTCACCCAGAGGATTGTAGATATGTGGAATGTGCTGTCTGAGACAATGGTGGGGGCAGATACCCTTGCAATATTTAAGAAGTATCTAAATGAGGGCTTGAAATGTCAGAGCTTATTAGACTATGGACCAAGTGCAGGTAAATGGAATTAGTTTAGCTTGGTGTTTGTTGGTCAGCATTGACATGGTGGGCCGAAAGGCCTGTTTCTGTGCCGCATGGTCCTATGACTCCATAGTTCTGGCAGAAACCAACATCTACAAGTGGATTCTTCTGGAATCCTGTCCAGCGTTCTTCCCTCAGTTGAGACAGCTAAGAACAGCTTAACGTTGTGGGCACCTCAAAGGTATGGCTGCAAGGGGATCAGGATCTAAATATCCGAGGATACCTGTCCTACCAAGAGGATGTGTAAGTAGGCAGAGTGGGCTTGTGAGTAAGAAATGAAATTAAATCGACGGGAGGATGTGATGTAGTATCAGGAACCCTCGAGCCTGTGTGGGTAGAGTTGAGGAAACACACAAATAAACCCTGAAAGGAGTTATGAACAGGCCTCCTAGCAGTGGTCAGGGTGTGGGGAAGAAAATAAAGAGAGATAGTGAGAACATGTCAAAAATGCACTATTACAGTAATCATGGGGCATTTCAGCATACAGATGTACAGGGAAAATCAGGTAGGTAGCAGATTCCAAGGAAAGAAATTTTGTTGAGTGTCTATGAGATGTATTTGGAGGAGCTTGTAGTATAGCCCACTAAGAAACCAATAATTCTGGATTTGGTGATACATAATGAGGCAGACTTGATTAGGCAGCTTAAGGTGAAGGAAACCTTAGGGGACAGTGATCATAAGATGATAGAATTCACCCTGCAGTTTGAGGCGGAGAAGCTTGAATCAGATTTAACGGAATTACAATTGAGAAAAGGTAACTCGTGAGGGAGGAGCTGCCCAGAGATGATTAGAAAAGGATCCTAGCAGGGAAAACAGTGGAGCAGCAATGTTAGGAGTTTCTGGGGGCTACTTCTGGAGGTATTTCTCCACAAGGAAGAAGAAACATTATAAGGACAGGATAGGCAACCATGGCTGACAAGGAAAGTCAGGGACAGCATAAAGGAAAAGAAAAGGCAGACAATGTGATGAAGGCTATAGGGAAGATTGCGAAGACTTTCAAAAGCATCGGAGGATATCAAGAAAAAAGCAGTAATGGGGGAGAAGATGAAATTTGAGAGTAAGCAAGCTATTAATATAAAAGAAGATTGCAAGAGTATGTTTAGATATCTAAAAGGGAAGAGAGAAAGGCACGAGTAGACAATGGATCGCTGGAAAATGAGCCTAGAGAAGTAGTAATGTGAAACAAAGAAATGGTGGAAGAACTGAGTCAGTACTTTGCATTCGTCTTCATGCTGGAAAACACTGGTGGTGCACCAGAACTTCAAGAGAGTTGGGGTCAGAGGGGTGTCTTATGGCCATCACTAGGGAGAAGGTAGTGAGGAAGCTGACAGGTCTGAAGGTGGATAAAGGACCCAGACCAGATGGACAGCACTTCATAGATCTGAAGGAAATAGCAGAAGAGATTGTAGAGGCATTGGAGGTGATCTTTTCGAATCACTGCAGTTGGAGACAGCTCAGAGGACTGGAAAATGGCGAATGTGGCCCCCCCAGTTTAAAAAAGGGAGACAGGCAGAAGACAGGAAGCTATAGGCTGTTTAGCATGACTTGGTCAGAGTTTAGAGTCCACTGTTAAGGATGTACTTGCTGAGTACTTAGATGTGCATGGAAAAATAAGCCTGGTTTTGTCAAGAGGAAGTCATGCCGGATAAATCTATTAGAATATTTTTGAGGAGGTAATAAGCAGGAAACAGAGAGTTGGAAGAATGAGTAAATACACAAATAGGCAGGACATGACTATTGGTGTCCCACAGACATCTGTACTGGTGTCACAATTATTTGTAATACGCATTAACGACTTCAATATAGGCATCAAAAGTCAAATATCCAAATTTATAAAATTGGGCAACACGATAGACAGTGTTGATGACAGCATAAAATTACAACAGGATAGTGATAACTTAGGTGAATGGGCAAAGATGTGGCAGAAGCATTTTAATATAATCCAGTATGAGGTTATCCATTTCGGACCGAGAAAGGGTAGATCAAGGTATTTTTTCAGAAGGCACAAAATTAAATACAGTGGGTGTCCAATGATATTTGGGATTCAGCTGTATGGCTCTTTAAAGTGCCATAAACAGGTGGAGAAAATAGTCAAGAAGGCTGATGGGATTGCTGCCTTTCATATCGAAAGGGCTGGAGTGTGGGGATGCAGCCATTATGTTGCAGTTATACAAAATTAGTTAGATCCCACTTGGAGTACAGTGAGCAGTACACCTTAGAAAGGATGGCATGGCCCTGGAGGGAGGTCAACACAGGTTTACAAGGATGATACTTCAGGGGTTAAGATATGAGGAGAGATTTCACAAAAAAAGTCTTTATTCTCTAGAATTTAGATCAATTGGGCACAATGGCCTGTTTCTGTATTGCTGATAAGATGTACCACAATATGATGTAATCAAAAAATGGGGTCTCTAAATGTGATGTGTGTTTGTCACAAAATCCCCAAATGGTTCACTACTGTTCTTTCAGGAGGGGTCGTGACATGATTAACTTGACTGGCCTACATGTGACTCCTATCTTCTGCTGAGGTGTTTGAATATCTGTCACTTAGAATCTCAGTTGCAGGCGCAAACTCCAGCTTTGATAAATGCCCCATTTCTCACACTGAATATTAAGAAAGGAAATTATTGATGTCAGAATTGTAATCTAAAAATCCTTGGCAGTTCTGTTCCATACAAACATACAAGATCAAATTCAGATGCAAATAATATAATAAATGGCAGAACCCTTAGGAGCATTGACATACAGAGGGATCTGGGTGTGCAGGTTCACAGATCCCAGAAAGTGGTGAGACAGGTGGATAAGGTGGTCAAGAAGGCATACAGCATGCTTGCCTTCACTGGTCAGGGCATTGAATATAAAACTTGCCAAGTGATGTTACAGTTCTGGTAGCCATACTGCAGGAAGGATATGGATGCTTTGGAGCAGGTGCAGAGAAGATTTATCAGGATGTTGCCTGGTCTAATGGATTTTAGTTGCAAAAAGAGGTTAGATAAACACAAACTGTTTTCATAGGAAAGACGGAGGCTGAGGGGTGAGCTGATGGAGGTCTACAAAATTATGATTTGGAGATGCCAGTGTTGGACTGGGGAGAACAAAGTTAAAAATCACACAACACCAGGTTATAGTCCAACAGGTTTATTTGGAAGCACTAGCTTTCGGAGCGCTGCTCCATCATCAGGTGTTTGTGGAGTATAAGATTGTAAGAAACAGAATTTACAGCAAAGGTTTACAGTGTGATGTAACTGAAATTATATATTGAAAAAGATTTGGAATATTTGTTAAGTCTCTCTTCTTTTAGAATGACCATGCTGGTTTCAGTTCTTTCGTATTTAAATCACAGAATATTTAAAAGTAACATTCTCAAGTGAACTTTAACAATTAGTATCATGTCGGCCCAGATAATGCATTAAAGGTGTGAGTGGCCCCGTGTGAGGCTGTCTGTGCCACAATGGTCAGTGCTTCTAATCTAAAAAATGGATTTACACAATCTTACATGAATTCATGCAGTTTTTGAGCAAAGTAAAATGTAATTCTGCAAGTACAAATTCACCCTACAAACTTATATGTGTATGTGTGCATGTGTGTGTGTTGGGGGAGAGGGGGTGCAGGAGTTATGAGTGTCTGTGAGATAGTGTGTAAAGAGGTATAAGTCTGTGAGACGGTGTGTGTGTGTGTGTGTGAGTGTGGGAATACATGTGTGAGCATATGAGAGAGGGTCTGCGTGGGTGTATGGGTCTGTAGGAGAGTGTGTGTGTCTGTCGGAGAGTGTGTGTGGCTGTACGGGTGTGTGTGTCTGTAGGGGTGTGTGTGTCTGTCTGTCTGTCTGTCTGTGAGTGTGTGTTAATAGTGCAATAGGCTCACCTGTCGTTTGACATGAACCCAAGATCCCAGTTAAGGCCATCCCCAAATGTGCCAAACTTGGTTATTAGCCTCTGCTCAGCCACTTTTCCAAGGTGGACTTCTGGGCAGGCAACAACGTAAAGTGGCTGAGCAGAGGCTGATAGCCAAGTCTGGTACACATGGGAGTCGCCTCAACTGAGACCTTGGGTTCATGTCACACACACACAGACAGATGTACACATATAGAGAGACACTCCTACACACACACACCTGCGCACACACATGCGCACACACACACACTCTCCTACAGGCCCATACACTCTTGCAGATCCTCTTTCATACACTCACACATACACTCTCATACTCACACATGCACCTCTTACAGACTTATACCCCCTTACACTCACACTCACACTCACACATGCACACACTATCTCACAGGCACTCATAACACCCACACACCCTCCCCCCACCCCACCCCCTCCATACACACCCACATGCACACATACACATATAAGTTTATGGGGTGAATTTGTACTTGCAGAATTACATTTTACTTTGCTCAAAATCTGTATGAATCCATGTTAGATTTTGTAACTCCATTTTTTAGTTTAGAATCAGTCTGACCATTGTGGCACAGACAGTCTCACACAGGACAGCTCACACCTTCAGTGCATTGTCTGGGCCAACATGACACCAATTGTTAAAGTTCACGTGAGAATGTAACTTTTAAACGTTCTATGATTAACATATGAAAGAACCCTCAGGTTAAACCACCACCCATTAGTATCATAGAATGTCTAAGGTGCAGAAAAAGGCCATTCGGTCCATTGAGTCTACAATGTTGCTCTGCAGAGCATCCCACTCCAACCCCACATCCCCCATGTCTAACCACATTGACCCTGCACATCCCTGGAAACTACGGAGCAATTTAGCATAGTCAATCCACATAACCTGCACATTTTTGGAAAGTGGGAGGAAACCGGAGCATCCAGAGGAAACCCACACAGACATGGGGGAAGAACATGCAAATTCCACACAGTTGCCCAAGGCTGGAATTAACTCCAGGTCGCTGGCACTGTGAGGCAGCAGTGCTAACCACTGAGCGGCCCTTGGCAGCCCTGTGTGGTGTTCTGGGACTATGGTGGCACCTTCTAATCTACCTTGGGTTCCTTTGGGGTCAAGTGAGTTGAGTATTCTCAGTGCTCTTGACACAGAATCCATTTTGAAGGAATGAAAATTGGAGTGACTAGAATTGAATTAAGCAAAAGCTCGATTTCAATCTTTTAAAATATTCCTTCCCGGTCCCACTTATGATCAATTGGCTTACATTCCACTCATTTTTTGCATATCTAACTTAGATATTTATTTATAACTGAGAAATTGTCATCACAATTGTAGACAATTCACTATCAAGAAATACATTCACCCAGGCTGTTATTTCCCAATCTCAGTTCCAATTTGAACAAATATTGTTTATGATCAGGCAAGGACAAAAAGGTCATTAACACAAAATAAATTATTGCAATCCTTTCTCATTTTGTGTTTTGCCATGTTTATATGTAGTTAATAAAATTCAATCTACTTGTTCATATTGCTTTCTTAAGCATTGAATGCAAATAGGCGACTCTGCCCCATGAATTCAGACTTGATTCGTTCACAGTTTGTTGGTTAAATTTGTCCTTGAAAATAAACTTGCCCGCTTTCTGCTTTTAGCACCGATTTACCTCTTATCACCCATCATCAGTGAGAGTGTCATTCTCAGACTGAATGGTTGGACTGAGAAACCTGCAGATTTATAATCCTTTAAACCCTTATTACAATGAGGCTAGCGGTGCAAATAAAGGTGGACATTTGTCAGTAAGAAATATTCCAAAACAGCAGCTTCAATCACAAAGAAGAGATAAGCGGGAAACAAAGACAGGCAGCACACTAGATGCCTCTGCAATGATGAATTGTTTGCAGGTATTTTTGCTGCAGCATGTTGAATTTTTAGTGTCATTATCAACATGGGCCTAAGTGTGCCCCTATTAAATTGTGCGTTAGGTTTGTTTTTAATATCTCGTGACTGGACAACGCAACATATGACCCTTTTACTTAACACTTGGCAATTAGACCTGGATTTAATCAGAGGAAGCATGTGTCAGCTGGGTGGGAAATAGCACTGTTTGACATGGTGACATGAACAGATGGTTCCCATTGTTTCCTTTGCAAGCTCTGGTAGTTTCCGAAATAAGGGTTACTGTCACTGCCCTCAGTACTTTAGAGCTAAGGAGATAGAGATGCAATCAGGGATCTCATTCCTCACTGGCACTTGCTAAATTACTGTCTCTATGGTTGCTAGGCCACATATCAGTGGGTGATACTCTCACCTATAGATCTCAAAATTGTGGGTTTAAATCAGTAATTTGAGAACATTTCTGCAAATAGCTTAATTGATCACTCTCAGGACCACAGTGGTAATTTGTACATGGAGTCAGAGGACGTAGGTAGTCTTCTGAATGAATACTTTGTGCAACTGTCCTCTCGCGATAAGGATGATGTGGGTGTAGAAATCAGGGAGAAGGTCAATGATACAATTAAATGATATTTGATAGAGACAGAGAGGAAGTCTGGTAGGCTTAGAAGTAGATAAATCTCCGTGAGCAGATGGAATGCATTCCAGGCTATTGATTGAGGCAAGGGAGGAAATAGCAGTGGTGCTGGCAATAATTTTCAACTCCTCTCTCTCTCTCTTCAACAGACTTGTGAGATAAATTCTAGCCCGTGGTGTAAACAGATAAAAACAACATGGATATGAGTGACAGGAAACAAGGAGCAGTGTTTCTAATTGGGGAAAAAAAAACTTGGAGTTTGATCAGTAATAACATCCCTGTTCTTCCTAAATTGGAAATAAATTAGACCATTCTGCAATGGCTGCAGTTTCAGAATTTACAGGTGTTTTGAATTTGGAAGCATTGTGAGTGATAAGGCGGTTAGTGTAAAACTTCAAAAAGACATGGGCAAATTAGTGGCAAATTAGACATGTGGCAAATGAAACTTAATACAGAGATGTTTTGAAGTGAATCATTTGCTAGGGAGAGTACAGGGAAGCAATATAAAATAAAAAGGAACAACGTTAAGGCATTGGCATGAATGCAAAAAATAATCAAAATAGATAAGAACATTACAATACAAGCAAAGATCAGAGAAGCAGAGACTTCTGTATGGAGAAGAGAAATTGAGAGTAGATCTGGTGGACAAAGTCAGAAGTCACACGACACCAGGTTATAGTCCAAGAGGTTTATTTGAAATCACACGTTTTCGGAGCACTGCTCACTCGTCAGGTGAAGTGGAGGGAAGCGCACAGACACCAAATACATTAGTGGAGATATAGACACCTGAAGAAGGAGCAGCGATCTGAAAGCTTGTGATTTTAAATGAACTTGTTGAGCTACAACCTGGTGTCATATGACTTCTGACATTCTCCACCTCAGTCTAACACCGGCACTTACACTTCAGATCTGATGGAGACACTTAAATCATGAGGAGTCTGGACTGGGTAGATAGAGAGCATGTGGTGGAAGGATTGAAAACCAGAAGGCACAGAGTTAAAGCCATTGACTGTAGAACAATGGCAACGCAAGAAAAAAATGTTGCCAAACTGCAATGGTTAGGAGCTGCCTGAATGTAGGGTGGAGTTGGGGTCAACAAAGCTTTCAAAAAAGAATTATATCATTATCTGAAAATAAAAGATTCACAGGGCTGCACAGAAAAAGACAGGGTATGACACCATCTTGATATGGTGGCATGGTGGTACAGTGGTTAGCACTGCTGCTTCACAGCACCAGGGACCTGGGTTTGATTCCACCCTCAGGTGATTGCCTGTATGGATTTTGCACCTTCTCCCTGTGTCTGTGTGGGTGTTCTCTGGGTGTTCTGGTTTCTTCCCACAAAGATGTGTAGGTTAGGATGGATTGGGCATGCTAAAATGCTCATTGTGTCCATGGATGTACAGGTTAGGTGGGTTAGCCATAGGGAATGCAAGGTTACAGGGACAGAATAGTGAAGTGTATCTGGATGGGATTGGAGGGTTGCTGTGGGCTTGATGGGCCGAATAGCCTGCTTCCACACTACAGGGCCTCTATTATAGGCAGAATAACTTCCTTCTGCATTATAATAACTCTGACTTTCTATGACTTGGTATAATCCCAGAGCAAGTTGCCAATTTTATTGTTTACAATCCCAGATGAGGTAACCAAATGATGCTATTATTTAATAGTGGGAACTGTAAACCTTTTTTGAATAGAAAGTAAGATTCGGGGGACTTATGAAGAGAATAAAGCCACAAAACTCCATGGTTTTACAAAGGACTGTAAGTTTTACTAATAATTTAGAATTAGAATTAGATTGTAAGCAAATACACCACAGTGTGCATCAGATAACAAGTATATTCAAGACCGATCCCACGCATTTCTCAGTATTTCCCTCCAGAAGTTACTGACACAGTGGGTCATCAAATGTTGTTAAAACTCATAAAGGTTTATAAACAGACTACTGATGGGAGGTGGAATATCTGGAAAAATGGTGCACTGAGAAAAACTTAGCTCTCAATGCCGGCAAAACCAAAGAACTCATTATTGATATTTGGCGGGATGTTACTCATGTCCCCCTACACATTAACAGCACAATAGTGGAACGAGTGGAGAATGCCAAGGTCCTGGGAGTGGTCATACACAACAATCTTTCTTCGACTCTTCATGTGGGCACACTGTTTACAAAGGCCCAACAACGTGTCTTCTTCTTCAGGCAGCTGAGGAAATTTGGTATGATAGCGAATACCCTTGCCAACTTTTATAGGTGCGCCATCGAGAGCATTCTGTCTGGATGTGTCACTACCTGGAATGGCAACTGTACCATTCAAGATTGGAGACGGTTACAGAGAGTAGTGAACTCGGCCCCGACAATCACAAAGGCCAACCTCCCATCCATAGAATCCATCTACCAGGCCCGCTGTCAAAGATAGGCCGCCAGCATTCTCAAAGATCCATCCCACCCTGGCAAAGCTTTTCTACACCATCTACTATTGGAGAGAAGGTAAAGAAGCCTGAACATATGTACCAGCCAGTTTCAAAACAGTTTCTACCCTACTGTTGTTAGAATACTGAATGGACTCACAAACTCTTAACATTCGTCTGTACCTGTGTTTTTGTTTTTGCCACTGTTTACCTATTACTTACTATCTATGCTACTTAACTCTATGATTTGCCTGTATTGCTCACTGTGCCTTGGTACACGTGGCAATAAATTCAATTCAATTCAATTCTTCACTTTAGTCAATTTGGCTTGGAAACACCCTCTTAAGAGCCACTGAATACAACAAAGAAGAAGATTAAGAAGATTGCCAATTCAATTGCACCTCCATTCTACATTCCTGCATATCCCCAATAATCTTTCATCCCCTTGGTAATCAAGAATCTATCTACCTCTGCCATGAAAATACTTTAATATTCTGCATCCACAGCCTTTTGAGGAATGGAATTCCAAAGACTCTCAGACCTCGGAGAGTGTTTGTTTTTCCTCATCTCTGTCATGTAAACTATGAATTGTAGTTCTAGATTCATCATGGACTGCCACAACAGTTGATCCTGTTTTGGTCAAACAACATCTTTCTCTGTGACCATGTCTTAAGACCATAAGATATCGGAGCAGAATGAGGTCACTTAGCCCATCACATCTGTTCCACCATTCAATCATGGCTGATATGTTTCTCCGTCCAACTCTCCTGCCTTCTCCCCATAACATTTGATTTCCTTATTAATCAAGCTACGAACTAACTGCTCTCTCTACCTGTTCGGCTATCAATAATGATTTGTACATGTATACACCAGGTCTATCTGCTCCTGCTCACCTTTTCAAATAATACTCTTTGTCTCATACTGCCTCTGAATGCTCATTGTACCAAAATGTATCTCCTCAAGCTTCTCCACATCAAACTTCATCTGTCAGCTATTCAGCCACTCCATTAAACTTGTCAATATCTTTTTAAATTCCACACTATCTTCTCACAGTGTATTGAAACGAACCTTGCACACATCAGAAAAACCAAGAATCCCACTGCAACCGACAGGAAACTCCTTTATCGACCTTTCTCCAACCCAAAAACCCAGTCTGTCACGCAAGCCACCCTTCCATCCATTGATTTCATCTACACTGCTAACTGCTTCGGGAAGGCAGCCAACATCATCAAACACCTCTCCCACCCTGATTATAATCTCTTTCATTGGGCAGAAGATACATAAGTTTAAACACAGTTTCAACAACAGCTTCTTTTCCTGCTGTTATTAGATTTCCGAATGGACCTCTCAAATTTTAAATTGAATGTTGATCTCTCTCTTTGTGCACCTTCTCTGCAGCCATAACATTGCCTTACTCACCCTGTTCTCTTACCCTAATGCACTTTGGATGGTATGACCTGCCTGTACTGCACACAAATCAAAACTTTTCTTTGTATCTTGGTACATGAACAATAATAAATCAAATTAAATCAAATAAAATCAAAATATCCATAAACCATTGATTTTTCTATCACTCAACCAACAGTACATCTATGTTATTCCAAAAGCTATAAACTTTTCTTGCAATTCTACAAAGGGGCACTGTACCAAACACCTTTTCGAAGCCCATTTGCACAACAGTAACAGCATAGCCCTTAGCAACTCTCTTTGTTACTCTCAAATAAGTCCAACAAGTTCATGACACATGATTTTCCCATAACAAATCCATACTTACTCTTTCGGATTAACTCAAAGTTTTCTATGTGTCTATTAATCCTATCACAAATAGTTGTTTCCAGAATTGCTCCCCACCACTGAAGTTTTACAACCTTTTTCGAATAGCACAATGTTTGGCATTCTTCAGTCCTCTGGAAGAACTCTCAAAAGAAAGCATCTTTACAATTTGTCTCAAACAGTTTGGTGTTAGCGAATTCCACATTGTCTCAATCTTCCAAGTAAAGATATTTCTCCTCACTTTCCTGGACTCTACTACTTATTCACAAGCAAAACTCCAACTGATAGCTAACTTCACCAAACTAGATCATTCCTATATTTTCCCTGAGCTCTAATCTTGTTTATTTGTCAAGGAAATGCTGCTTATTGGTTTTTCAAACCCCACTCTCAGTTGTACTGACCTTTTGGTGGCCCCCAGTTCCTTGTGAGCCACCACATCTTCCAGGACTTTCCCAAAGCCTCCACCTCAATATCTAGCTGCCTAGTTACTCCCAGAATGTGGGCTGAGTTCTAACAACGCTAAGGTATCCAACCAATCTGGACTCAAACTCTTGCGTCCCCTGTATAGAAACCATGTTTTTCAAATATAGCTGAAAATCAGCACCTACAACATGACATTTACCCTCTGTCCCGCTCACTTACCACTGTCTCCTTTGAACTTCTGTTCAATGACCCCTGAACCAACATGAGTGACTTCTTCAAAATCTTGCATTAAGCCTATTGTGACATTAGGGTGGTTAAAAGGGCACACAAGACACTTGCCTTTATTATTTGTGACATAGACTATAAGGGCATGGAGTTATGAAGGAGTTGAACAGGTCATTGGTGAAGCCACAACTGGAGTACGGTCTGCAATTTTGGTCACTGCACTGCACTGTCGGAAGGATGTTGCTTGGGATGGAACATTTTATCTCTGAAGGGAGGCTGGATAAGCTTGGATTGTTTACTTTAGAGCAGATAAGGCGAAGGAGGGACCTGATTGAAGACTTTTAGACTATGAGGATCATGGACAAAGTGGATAGGACGCAGTGTTCCCCTTAGATGAAAGGGTCAATACTAAGAGGTTTAATTTTAAGCTGAAAGGCAGGAGGTTTAGATGGGATAAGAGGAAAACTGTTTTCACCCAGAAGGCAGTAGGAATCCAGAGTGCACTGCCTGCGAGGGTAGCAGAGGCAGGAAACCTCACAAGCTTTCAAAATTACATTGGTCAACACTTGAAACATCATAACATTCAAGGTTATGGGCCCAGTATTGGAAAGTGGGACTTGTATACGTCAGTGCAGACTCAATGGGCTGAAGGGTCTCTTTTGTATTGTAAACTACAATTTTATTGCTAGGTGGAATTGAATGCCATAACAATTCTACCCGGAGACAAAAAAAACTGCAGATGCTGGAATCCAAAGTAGGCAGACAGGAGGTTGGAAGAACACAGCAAGCCAGGCAGCATCAGGATTTGGAGAAGTCGATGTTTCGGGTGTAACCCTTCTTCAGGACTACCCGAATTCTGCCTAGCAACTCTCAGAACTGTCAGTCCTGCAAATGCTACCAGTCAGAAATTGCTGAATTGCTTCATGCAAAAAACAAATGAATATATAATGAAAGGATTTAATTACAGATTCCACATATGACAACACTGTCTACACTTCAAAAATACTTTAATGGCTGCAAAACCCTATGGGACATGCTGAGACTGTGAAAGGTTCCATACAAATGTAAAAACTCTTTTGTTCCTTTCACCAGTCTGTTACCTTCACACAAATTACCTGGGGATTGTTTTCTACTTAAATTTCACCATTTGAAGTTCACTCTTCTTCAGTTTTCACTTTGTCCACTTTCCTCATGTCTTTGTAAACCACCTTGGGGCATCTTGTTGCATTAGAAGTGCTATATAAATGTAAATTGCTGTTACATTATTCGGGATTTCAATTTCAGCTGTAAGTATTTATCTAAGATTGTGTTAAATCTGAAATCAAAACAGTGTTTGCAACAAGCAAAAATATCCACTGCTGAAAGAACAAAAAATTAAAATGTGATCCTATCAAACAGGTCTATTTACCTGCCTCTCAAACTTGCCACAGAATTCTCATGACTGCTTATAGTATCTTGCCTGAATTGAATTGGATCTTTTTTGTGAGTGTTGCTGGCTAGGCCAGCAGTTATTACCTTTCCCTAATTGTTCTTGAGAGTAAGTATGGGAATTCACACATTGCTGGGGGTCTGCAGTCATACACAGTCAGACAAGTTATGATTAGATTCGCTACAGTGTGGAAACAGGCTCTTCGGCCCAACAAATCCACACCGACCCTCCGAAGAGCAACCCACCCAGACCCATTCCCTACATTTAACCCTGACTAATGCACCTAACACTATGGGCAATTTTGAGCATGGCCAATTCACCTAACCTGCACGCTTTTGGACTGTGGGAGGAAACCCATGTAGACACAAGGAGAATGTGCAAACTCCATACAAACAGTTGCCTGAGGCAGGAATTGAACTCAGGTCCCTGGTATTGTGAGGTAACCGTGCCGCCCCAATTTTGATGGCAGATTTTGTGCCCTGAAGCACATTAGTGAACTCGTTGAGTTTTAATATCCTCATTTCTGAGACTAGCTTTCAGTTTCAGATTTATAAATTGAATTTAAATTCCACCAGCCGCCCTGGTGTGATTTGAACCTGTGTCCTCAAAGCATTATCTTAGGCCTCTTAGTTAGCAGTCCAGTGACATTCCCACTGATGAGAACGGTGGTCCTCTGGCAAACCTATCTTCTGAGCCCAGTCCTTGACAATACGGGTTGTTCAGCTTTACAAGGAAAAACAGCAAGATTAGAAAAGCAATTGTTATAGTGGTTTCAATAGCCACAGATGTAAATCGAGAACTGTATGTTGCCTCCTTGGGGCCAAAGTGTTCAAAGTCAAATAGACTAGAAGAAATTGTTCCCTCTTTTGTTAGGGTTGAGAACAAGAAGGACTGAAAACAAAAACACGCTGGAGATCGCAGCGGGTCAGACAGCATCCATGGAGAGAGAGACCACGCTAATGTTTCAAGTCAAGATGACTTTTCATCAGAGCTCTGAAGATACATCTGGACTCAAATGTTACTTTGAATTCTGGGTACTCCAAGATGGAGGACGGGAAAAAACTGTGGCTGTTGGAGCTACTCTTTTTTGAGGTATGTTGGAGCTGATTTCCTTGAATTCTTGGAGCAGTAACTAGTGTTTTAAAAGCTGTTGTATCATTTTGAAACATTGGGGAAAAAAAATAGAACAACGGCAGTTTAAAAAGGAGGAGGACAGACAAAGGCAGTGACAACATTTAAGAGGCTTCTGGATGGGTACATGAATAGGAAGGATTTAGAGGGATATAGTGTCAAATGCTGGCAAATGGGACTAGATTTATTTAGGATATCTACTTGGCATTGATGAATTGGACCGAAGGATCTGTTTCTGCGCTGTACATCTCCATGAATTTATGCTCTCTCTCCATGGATGCTACTTGACTCACTGTGATTTCCAGCATATTTTGTTTTCAGTTGAGAATCATAAGATTCCCTACAGTGTGGGAACAGGCCCTTCAGCCCAACCAGTCCACACCGACCCTCCAAAGAGTAACCAACCCAAACCCATTTCGCTCTGACTAATACACCTAACATTATGGGCAATTTAGCATGGCCAATTCACCTGACCTGCACAACTTTGGAATGTGGGAGGAAACTGGAGCAACCAAATGAAACCCACACAGACACAGGGAGAATGTGCAAAGTCCACACAGACAGTCACCCAAGGCTGGAATCAAACCTGGGACCCTAGTGCTGTGAGGCAGCAGTGCTAACCACTGAGCCACTGTGCCGCCCTCAGGAACTGATTCAAGGTGAATGGCTGAGATGAAGAGATTTTTAATCGGTAAGGAGACCCAGAGTTATTGTGAAAAGGCAGAGAATTGGATTTGAGGATTATCAGATCAGCCATATCTCTTTGAATGGTGGAACAGACACGATGGGCTGAGTCTTCTTTGTTCTTATGCTCTTATGAAGTGGTGAAAAAAGAATTCTAACCTTGTGAAAGTTTAGGATTTATGTTGCCCTGCCAGAGAATGTAGGCTGGGGGCAGATTTGCTCTTGGATTTCAAAAGAATAATAGTTATTTGAAAACAAGGAAAAAACTGAGTCGGGAATTGAACCCGGGTCTCTGGCGCTGTGAGGCAGCAGTGCTAACCACTGTGCCACCGTGCTGCCCATTTGCTCTTGGATTTCAAAAGAATAATAGTTATTTGAAAACAAGGAAAAAAACTTGCAGGGCTAAGTGGAATAAATAGCGAGCGAAAGTAGGCAAGTTGTCCTTGTCTGGTTTACAAGCATGCACGTGCACGTCTTTGGCTTCCTTCTGGGCTGTAATATTGTATCATTCAGCAATAAGGCTGTGCATCAAAGAAAGAAGAATTCTTACTGAACTTTCTGTGAACAATAACCTCCATTGGTTAAAAAATTTTAAAGGACTCCATTGACAAGTCAAAGCGATGTTAGGACGAATAGTGAAAAAAATGTCAATTGGAAAGATTGCATTGTATGTTTTAAAGGTCAAAAGAGTGGTAAAGGGATGGAGAGGCTGTGGAATCAGTTTCCAAATCAAAGGTGCAAAGTTGTGGCTGCCTGTCATGCATCTGCAATGGGTAATGTGCAGAGAGAGGAGCAAAAGGATTGTAGGGCTGGGGGAGATTCCAGAGATAGACTTCCAGAGCTGTGTCTATTGTAGCATGAATAAGGTATTATTGTTGAACAGGAACTGAAGGAAGCCATGAGATCTATAAACAAGCCATTCACTACTGGGCACGGAAGGTTCTAATTTTGACTTATGCATCAAGGAGCTGTGAGCTGAGAGAAACAGTGTAATGCATAAACAATGAAGCTTATTGATTTGCTAATTCTAGTTTTACTTAAATCATATGTCAGAACTGTCCAATGCTCTATCTAATTTTTATTTACTGCTAAAGCTCTGTAAAATTTAGGCATTCTTTCCTCTTTGAATTTCCATGCAGTTTGTCTATTTTGCATTGCATCTGTTTAAAAAGTGGCTTTTTCTCCTCCCAAATTATTTTAAGCACAGCTTTTGAATTTTGAGCTTCCACATTGTTACAGAAAGAAATTTAAATGGAATGTTTGCAGAACAATAGTTAGCAGAGTTTACGGGGTTTTTATCAATACTGTGTTTTGGATTGCAGGACACCATGCGTGTAATCGTTTGCACTCTCTGGTGCCAGGATTGGAGGCAAAAGGACATCGAATTGAAGGGATTGGAGGTGTAGCTGAACACCACGTGAATTAAGTCCTGGGCAGGAGGCTCACAGTCAAACATCCATCTAACCCATCCTCCCTGGTATCAACCCAGATTCAGATGGACATGATGAGCTGAATTCCTCAGAAGGTGAAAAATGCACCTCAAGGAACTCGATTCCAGGGGAAGGCCCCTTGGAGTCTTTCAGATCTTAAGATATAGGATGCGAGGTAGGCAAGTCAGTCTATCAGATTTGCTCATTAAATTAAATTATGGCTAACCTGATTTACCTCAATTCCACTTTCTTGCCTTTTCTCCATAACCTTTGATTCCCTTACTGATGAAACATCTATATGAGCCTTGACTGCACTTAATGCCTGAACCTCTGCATCCATCTATGGCCTGGAATTCATTGATCTTCTGAGAGAGAAAATGCCTCCTCATTTCTGTCTTAAATGGACAGCCCCTTATTCTGATATGATACTGCCTGGTCTTAGATTCTTCCACAAAAGGAAATTACCTTTCTACATTTATCCTGTCTACTCTTATATGGTTCAGTAAGGTTGCCTCTGATCCTTCCAAATGCCAATGAGTACAAGCCAAACTTATTCAACCTCTCCTCGTAATACAGGAAACAATTCCTACTATAAATGAACTTGCAAGCCTTTTGTGCCTCCAGTTGTCTCTCTGCATTTCTAAGGTCCAGGAGACTCAATTGACATTTGTTCCAGCAAATCTTCTGAAAGTATCAAGTCAAAATATTTTGAGACTCCCAGCTGATGAGGAGCCACAAAATGTCTCATGAAGCAAGGATTCAGTGAAGATCATTGCATAATCCAATGCTGTATCCCCTGTCGCCACACTGGCACAAGAAGAATTCGCCCCTGACATACATCTGGAACCAGAGGTTGGCACCCATTCTGCCCACAGGTACATATGCAGTGATAGCGATGATTGCGTATGTGTCCAAGTAATCATTCATGAGATGCTGGCGAAGCCAGGATTTCTTACCCAGAGGGAGGAACATTCAACTACATCGCTGGAGTCACATGTAGGTGAAACCAGGTAAGGACAGCTAATTTCCTTCCCTGAAGTGAACTAGATGGGCTTTTCTGACAATCGATGGTTGGTTGCAAGATCATGAGAAATGGGAACAGCAAGAGGTCATTTGCTCCTCCATTCAGTTGGATCATGGCTGATCTGACACTTAATATATCTACATCCCTGCCCTTTCCCCATAGCCATTAATTCCCCAAATGATCACAAATCTGTTTATCTCAGCCTTACATATACACAGGGACTCTGCCCCGCAGCTCTCTGCAGCAAAGGGTTCCAAAGATTCAAAACCGTCTAAGAGAAGAAATTCATTCCCATCTCAGTCTTAAATTGGCACCCCTTGGCTTATTTAATTCCCTCTTTTCCTCTACTGTACAATGAAAGGAAGCATTTACCTTGTCAACATCGATAAAGTGTGGCACTGGAAAGAATACAGCAGGTAGTGCAGTACTGGAAGAGGAAGGGAGTTGACGTTTCAGGCTTGACCCTTCCTCTGGACTGGGGAGGGGGAAGGGGCTGAGAAATAAATAGGGAAGAAGTGGGGCTGGGGGAAATGTAGTTGGGATGGAGATAGGTGAGTGAAGGTAGGAGGTGATTGTGATAGGTCGGCGGGAAGTCAGGAGAGGATCGGTGTTAAGCCCATTAAGAATCCTATTTGTTTCAATGAGGTTACCTCTCATCGTTCTAAATTCCAGTGCGTAATTTCCTAAGCTTTGGTTGTGAATGGTCTTGCTTTTTTTTTCTTTAAAGCCAGTTCAAATTTTCACTTTCAAACTCATTTTGTCAAAAAAATCAGACAAAGGCTCTGGATTACTAATCCAGAGACATTACCACCTCATTTCTGTTTTCAACCAGCACTCCAGTCATCACTTCACTCACTCAATGTTGCGGTTGCCATTCTGCCCACTATTTCATTCATCAGTTCCCTCACCCCCTCACTCGTCACTTTGGTGCACCAATCACCACCTCATCCAGGTCTGGTCCACAAAGAATGTGTCGTGGAAATTAATAGTTGAGAATCAATCAATAATTGATGGCTCCTTCTGTATTTTGTAATTTGAAATCCTTTCCCGTTGGTCTACATAGCTGGAATGTGTTAAAACTATAGCAATTTTACTTGTTCAATTTGCTTGAAAATATTGCAATAGTCAAACTGAAATTCTTGCATCAATTTTTTTATTTACTCACGGGGTGGCATGCTGGCTCAGGGGTTAGCACTGCTGCCTCACAGTGCCAGGCACCCGGGTTAGTTTACAGCCTCAAGTGACTGTGTGGAGTTTGCATATTCTCCCCGTGTCTGCATGGGTTTCATCCGGGTGCTCCGATTTCCTCCCACAATCCAAAGATGTGTAGGTCAGGTGAATTGGCCATGATAAATTGCCCATAGTGTGAGATGCATTAGTCAGAGGTAAATATATGGTAAGGGAATGGATCTGGGTGGGTTACTCTTTGGAGGGTCGGTGTGGTCTTGTTGGGCTAAAGGGCCTGTTTCCACACTATAGGGAATCTAATCTAATCTAATCATGGGATGAGGGCATCTCTGGCGAGGCCAACATTTATTGCTCATCCCTAATTGACAGTTTAGAGTCAACCACGTTGCTGTGGGTCTGGAGTCACATGCAGACCAGAGCAGGTAAAGACAGCAATTTCCTTCCCTAAAGGACATTAGTGAATCAGATGGGTTTTTCCTGACATTCAACAATGGACTAATGGTCATCATTTAATTGAATTCAAATTCCACCATCTGCCATGGCAGGATTCAAACCCAGGACCCCAGAACATTCCCTGGGTCTCTGGATTAACATTCCAGTGTTATTTTCGGAATAAAGTGTGGATTTGGGAAAAATAGTGGAATGAACAACACATAGAGTCATAGAGTCATAGAGATGTACAGCATGGAAACAGACCCTTCAGTCCAACCCGTCCATGCTGACCAGATATCCCAACCCAATCTAGTCCCACCTGTCAACACCTGGCCCATATCCCTCCAAACCCTATTCATCTACCCATCCAAATGCCTCTTAAATGTTGCAATTGTACCACTTTCACCACATCCTCTGGCTGCTCATTCCATACACGTACCACCCTCTGTGTGAAAAAGTTGCCCTTAGGTCTCTTTTATATCTTTCCCCTCTCACCCTAAACCTATGCCCTCTCGTTCTGGACTCCCTGATCCCAGGGAAGAGACTTTGCCTATTTACCCTATCCATGCCCCTCATGATTTTGTAAACCTCTATAAGGTCACCCCTGAGCCTCTGACACTCCAAGGAAAACAGTCCCAGCCTGTTCAGCCTCTCCTTATAGCTCAAATCCACCAACCCTGGCAGCATCCTTGTAAATCTCTTTTCTTCTTCTTGAGGATTCTGCTTCACAGGCTACTGATCAATAAAGGTACCTTTAAAAGAGCTATTTTTCAGGCAGTCTTAACTTGCTGGTGGCTTGGCAGTTCTCCTCTCAACTATTCAATTTTCCCACTCTTATATCCCAAAGCAACAGATTGTGTCATTGACTTTTAGGATTGTCAATATTCTAAACTCAAACATGATTGGAATTTGGTATTCTCGGGGTATAATTTAAACTGATTGGCCAAATTCAATTTGTTTTTGTCTCCAGGTAATCAGTTAATCGAGTTGTTTGACCAAATGTTACATTATTACCTTATTGAGAGCATTTAGTGCTGTCAGGTTGTACTGCTAGCTTCTAACTCTTTTAAAGGTACAATATACCCACATCTTCAGAACAATATAGATTTATTAGGTGAATGATTTGCGACATCCAGGAACATACCCATGTCACTCCAATTAAAGCTTTTGGATTACAATCACAATTGTTGCATTCGATGTGTAAAATTATTCAAAGATCTGTGGGTGCTGGAGATCTGAAGCAAACAGAAACAGAAATTGTTGGGGAAACCCAATATATCTGGCAGCATCTCTGGATAGAGAAAGCTGAGTTAACGCCTGGAGTCCAGTGACCTTTCTTCAGAACTGAAAGTAACCAGAAAATAGATAGCAGAGCATGAACACCTCCTTCCATGTAAAATAACATAAGAACATAACACAGAACATAAGATCCAAGGGCAGGGGGAGACCATTCAGCCCCTTGACCCTGCTCTGCCATTTGATACAATCATGGCAGATCTCATCTTAGCCTTAACTCCATTTTCCTGCCAACTCTCCATAACCCTTCAATCCATTATTAATTAAAAATCTCTTTATCTCCTCCTTATATGTACTTAGAGTCTCAGCATTCGCAGCACTCTGAAACAATGAATTCTGCAGATTTACAACTCTTTGAGAGAAGTAACTCCTCCTCATCTCTGGTTTCAATTTGCTCCCCCTTATCATAAAACTAGGACTTCTCATTCTGAATTGTTCCACGTGAGGAAACATGTGTAATACCTGTCCCCACAACTCCAGGACCTATCATGAAATGGATTGCCTTTAGCACAGCCAACCAATCTTCAGCTCTTCACAGTCCTCATTATCATATAATAAAAACCAAAGGAACTGCAGATGCTGTGAATTGGAAACAAAAACAGAGGTTGCTGGAAAAGCTCAACATGTCTGCCAGATTCAAAGTTAACGTTTCGGTGACCCTTCCTCAGAACTGATGGTAGCGAGGAAAATTTTGGCTTTCTGCAGAGAATTGCCAGACCTGAAACGCTAACTCTGATTTCTCTTCACAGATGCTACCAGACATACTGAGCTTTGCCAGCAACTTCTGTTCTTGTTTGTTCCCCATTATCTAGCTCTCTTCCTCCCTGGCTTACCATTAACATTCCCTTTGTTGGCCTACAATTCTTTTCTGCTCTCTTTCTAGGTCCTGTCCCTCTCTATCTTTCCTGCCACCCCCATTCATCAGCATAAATGCCACCTTCTTCTCCTCTGAAGAAGGGTCACTGGCTTGAAATGTTAACTTTGTTTTCTCTACTGCCAGAGCTGCTGGGTTTCTCCAGCATTTCCTGTATTTGCTTGTCTTCGATGAGTAGTTTGCTACAGTTCATGCACTATAAAGAGTTAATATGTTAGTTGTTAGAGTGCATCATCGGTGATACCAGCTGATGTCAGAGCATTTGTAACTGGAACCTGAAAGGTCCTGCAAATGTTAAATTTGTAAGTAGTGTAAATAGCCCTTGTATGTTTATTAGTTTATAACAATATGATTTCTCTAGTGTTGAAAGCTGAATCCCTGCCTTGGCACCAATGCAGTTTCCACCCAAAATCCTCGAAGTTAATAATCCATCATGCAAAGGAGCACAACACAAAGGAACTGAATGTCAAGCAGAGTGAAGAGACATTGAACCTAGTACAGGCCAACTTCTTCTTGCATCGGTGTAGAAAACAATTTGCACTTCAGCCTTCAGGAAGGTGCCAGGAGACAGGCAGAAATACAGAGCATTCACTCAATATGCTGATGTGCTTGCCACTGCAATAAATCTTCTCTGCAGTAAAAATCACCGTAAACACTGTCTTAGGAGATTTATGACACCAACCAATGTAGCGTGTGGAATGGAAGAAATTTGTTGCAATCTCCCTGGAGTTTTAAAAAGGCTTTTAATGCACTCCAGTCTCACTATATTTAAGTACTTAGAGGTATGCTTTAATGTTAATCTATGTACTTACCTGTTGTAAACTGAAATCATGCCTGATTTCAGGCTGGCTTTCATTTACTGCACAATTAAGTAGAACATTGATTTCAAAAGGCTCAAACATACTTATTCTCTGCACGTAATGGAACTAATAAGTAAACAAATAAGTTATGGCTTGCAATATTACTGCAGCATGCATGGCATTGTGAGAATTATCGGGACATTAGGTAGACGAGATCCTGTTTGATCGACCAACTTTCTCAGCATATTCCTGAATGCCTTCTCCCTCATCACCCATACGCATCTTCAGTCATCCTCCTTCTGCGTTACAACTTGAGCTTTATTTCATATAACTTGGTGGACATAAAAATGGATAACATTGGAAAACCCTTACTTGCTTGAAGTTCGTGAATTATTGTTATATTTGTTAAGCAGGTAAACACACAATTTGCAAAGGCACAAAAAAAACTACTTGCTCGTGCTTCCTTTTCTTAGTTATGTCAATAATTATGACTCTTAATTATTTAGGGCCTACCTGCTCTCTGCACACTTAGAATTGACTCCAATCCCATTGAGCAAAGGGCTATTTTGCAGTCTGTGCAAAAATTGATGACAGTGGTAGAAAACTCTTTAAGGTATTTGCCCTATTTGCCACTGTTGGCCATTCATGGTGTGTGCCATATCTGCCAGTATATGGTGTTGGGCAATGGTCATCTGAGGTAAATTATTGCCACAATCTTCTTCTGTGTCTTGCGTGTCTAGGTCAAGGTAATTCTGAAGCTGGACGACATGGGAGTCTACCTTTACCCTCCCTCCCACTTTACGATTGGGGGTAGCCGTGGTTACCTGGCCTAAGGCTTGGGTAGTCTAAACGTCAGTGAAAAATTGGTAACATGGCAGACAACTACAATTTCTGCTGTGGGACAGGCCACCTCTATAAGAATTTCCCACAGCCCTGCCCCAGTACAAAAGTAAGGGGCCACTTGTGCATGAAAATGGAATGTGACCACTACTTAAGTGACAAAAATCCCTTTACATGCCTATCCCTCCAAGGAGCAGAATGAGACAAGGACAGGCACAGAGGGGAGCAGAGAAACAAGGAGACATAGAAATAGAGAAGATAGAAGCAGAAGGAGGCCATTCAAACTGCTCCAGGTTGAGCCTACATTGCAGTCCATTAGTACATTACGTGCCCGCTCCAACATTAAATATGAATGTGGCAGATCATTGAGCTCAGTACTCAGTCCCATCCTTCCACCCCCACCCCTTGCTATTTTTAATCCTAAGGCCTCCTTCTTGAAGACATTCAATGCTTTTGCCTCAACCACTTTCCATGGGAGTGAATTCCACAACCTCACACTCTCCGAGTGAAAACATTTCTCTTCCTTTCCATCTTAATATGTTTACTCCTTTTCATCAAACAATGTGTAATTGACCAGTCCAGACCACCTCAAAATATATTAAGAAGGAAGCCCAGGCCCTAACCTTTTCTTAGTTTAAACATAAAGTAGTGTTCCAGATGCAAATCACTTGTCAAACTACTCAATGTTAAGCAAAACACAATTTATTCAAACACTACAGTTAAAATACAACAAAAGAAAGAAGAATTTGGAATAGCTTAACTCTATCGGAAAACTTAACAGAATAATAGATACAGTAACTATTACTGACTAACTGTTCCAATACAGTAACATCCCATAAATACAGCCTTTGGCAAAGTCAGAAAACAGATTTATCTCACATGGAACTCCAGCAGGCTAGGAAGAGAACCCCCAGCTTTTGGCTATAATCAAGAGAAGGAAAAATAGCTTCCACTTCTTCAAGATTCCAATATCAATTGCTGAAAGTTGAACATAAAATCTCTGGTTCTGCAGGTAGGAGTTTGACCACACCCACTCAGGCTGCTTCTATTGTTCCAGCTTTAAAAAAACCCAAGTCTTCGTAAGTTGTTTATCTTCTCATCGACTGCTCGTCGCCTGTTCCCAAATCTCTCTCTCAAAGAGACCAGAAAAAAACACACCTCTTAAAGCCAGAGAATTGTCACATATGACCCCTAGTTTTGGACTCTCATACCTTCAAGAACATCCTTCCCGCATTTACCTTGTGTAATCCTGTTAGAATTTTATAGGTTTGTATGAAATCCCTCCTCATTCTTCAAAACCCCAGTAGCTACAATCCTAGCCAACTCAATCTTCTCAAGAATCAACCTGGTAAACCTTTGCTGCATTCCCTCCATTGCAAAAGCATTCTTACTCCACGAAGGGAACCAAAACTGCACACAAAGAATCAGAATGAATGAGGCAGCAGCCTGCGAAGTATTAACATCATTCCTTGAGCTTGCCAGTCCCCAGGAGATCAAGACTATGGAGGTAGAGCAGCAACAGCACAACTGAGGAACTAAAAGCTGGTCCAAAAAGAAAGGATGAGCAAGGGACACCACCACATCCTGGATCAACAGCAGAAGGCCACTCCTGTTTGACATGGATGAAAAAGACTGCAATCCCTGAGGTGAGCGAAGAAAAGAGCAAATGGAAATATTTGTAGGGTGTTGGAGGAGGAGGTACCCAATCCTCAAAACATTGCCATGGGGTGACAAAGCCAGGACATTCCAACTGTAATGCAAAGGGACCAGTGCACCTCAGCTACAGGGAGCAGGGAACAGCAATACCCTCAAAGGACAATTGATGGAGATAATTCTCAAACTGGCAATAATCCAAACTTCTGCCCCTTGCATGAAGCCGGTAGTACACAAGGACTGGACAATCCTAGTAAGACCATACAATATAGAAGCATAATTAGGCCATTCAGCCCATCACATCTGCTCCACCATTTGATTACGGCTAATATGTTTCTCAACCCTGTCCTCTTGCCTTCTCCCCATAACCCTTGAACCTCTTACTAATCAAGAACCTACCTATCTTTGCCTTAAATATACACTGCTGCAATGAGTTTTACAGATTAACCACACTCTGGCTGAAGAAATTCCTCCTCATCTCACTTCTAAAGGGTTGTCCCTCACTCTGAGACTGTGCCCCAGGTCCCAGCCTTCCCTACTGGTGGAAACAGCTTTTCCACACCCACTCTATCCAGGCCTGAATGTTTCAATCAGATCCCCTTCATCCTTCCAAACTCCATTGAATACAGTCTTCAACTGCTCCTCATCGGATAAACACTTCATCCCCGGGATCATTCCTATAAACCTCCTCTGGTCCCCCTTCCAAAGCCAGTACATTTTTCCTTAGATATAGGGCCCAAAACTGCTCACAATATTCCAAAATTCCAGCCTCAGCAGTATATCCCTCTCTCGTATTCTAGCCCTCTTCAACTGAGCACCAACATTGCATTTGCCTTCCTAACCAGAAACTAGGGCAGACTAACCATCAACTGGGCTACGTATTGAGACAGACCAGGATGGTATCCTGAACTCTTAACATGTGAAACAATTTGTAATTGCTACAGGAATGCAAGAGCAGACCGAAGGGTAACTACTGGAAAAGGTGATAGAAAGTGACAAATGCCTTTTAAAGTAGATGCAATGATCATTTTAATTAACTTGCAAGGCATTAAGACAATCGCACAGTATGATTGAACATTGGATGACTGGCTAAGGTTAAAGCTATTCCAGAAGGAATATGCGTTACTGCATCTCATCCCCTAGTGGCAGTGGTGATGATGGTGCTCCCAATGGCCTGTCAATCTGGGCAGGAGGAAGCCACACACATCCTTCTAGCCTGGGTGTTCTGCTCAGGAGAGGCAACTTCACCATCTTTGATATTAAGGAGATGGTGGGTAGGTGTTTCCCCATAGCAAGTGAAATGTAAAAAAAAAAATGTCCCATTCCAGTGAATGAATATTTATGCTCCAACTCAAAACAACAAGCGGTTGGATACTCTTCAGCAGCTTCTAAGTCTCCTTTCAAAAAGGAAAGCAAATTCATAGAACATAGATAGTTAGGCCAACAACTATTGTCTAGGTGACAGTTTAGAGTCAACTGCATTGCTGTGAGTGGGAGGTCACACGTAGGCCAGACCAGGTAAGGATAACAATTTTCTTTGATACTCACGAACTAGCTGTGGGCTTATTCCCCCAGCAGCAGCTTCACAGTCATCATTAGATTCTCAGCTCAGGACTCTATTTTTGCATTGAATTCAGATTTTACCATGTGTCATGGTGGGATTTGAACCCAGAACCTGGGAACATAGGCTGAGTTTCCTGGTCTTGCAATGACACCACAAGGCCATTGCCTTCCCCTTGGACCTATCCAAGCTATCACTCTGGCTGGATGTTCCGTCAGTGTCAACAGAAATCTTGAAACCACGTCCAGACTCCTGATGGGCAACAGAATGTGGCATGACATCCTAAGCAACTCTATTCCTTAATGTCAGACATGGTGAAGTTGCCTCTCCTGAGCAGAACATCCAGGCTAGAAGGATGTGGGTGATTTCCTCCTGCCCACGCTAACAGGCTATTGGGAGCACCATCACTACCACTGCCAATAGGCACATCTGGACAAGGAAAGATGGGTCCATCTCTTCCAGGATAGCCTTCCCATTTCTGTCCAAAGTGTTCCATGTCAAATTTGCTGGCATCAAGCTACTGATCGTCTCTGATCACTGCCTCCTACTGGCTGACTGTCAGAAGGACCAGAAAGGGGCAGGGGCTATGGAAAAACTAAATATGAGTTTTCTGCTCTCAGAAACTATCAAGGAACTCCAAAATAATTCTAAAATTTTGAGAACCATGAAATTGTTCTTTGCATCCTCCACCCTGATTGAAAATACTCAAGGTGACATTAAGAGTTTTCTCATCCTCAAGGGCATTCAGAACATGAGGGAAGATCAAAGGGTAATGCACTTACTCCAGAAAAGCTGACAGATCTGTTCTGGCTGCAACCAGTACGAGTTAGTGTCAAGGAGGATCTCCAAGATGTGAAGAGCCAGCAAGCCTTGATCTTTACCTTGGAGACCTCTAAGACCATCTTTCCATCCAGAGTCCACCCAGTGGAGCAGAATGAGAATGGCACTTGTTTCTGCTTCCAGAGAGTGGAACAAAGCCTGTGCTGTGATCAGCAGCCTCAGGGTGAAGATGTCTCATTAAAGTCATCTCAATCTGACATTGAGATGAAAGCTGGACTGAGGAACATGAACCTCATGGTCCTCCAATGATTCCTGACCTCGAGCTTGGTGATGTTCGGCACCAACACGTGGGACAGTTTGGACAAACTGCTCGCTCCGGAGGGAGCAGATTGAGGTTCTTAGCTCTTTAGGAATGAGTAAAACCCGGAAACAATGACTTACTGATTGGGTAGTACTCATCTACGAGACTTGACTGGCCCAAACCTGTTGGAGGTGTACGAGAAGATGCTTCCTGCAGGCAGCATGCCTGAATCCATGAGCAAAGGCATCATTGCCCTCATCTACACATGGGAGAGGGAGACAGAGGAAATTAAACACTGACAGCCCATCCCACTGCTAAATCTAGGCTACAAATGCTATTCAAAGACATCTCCAGCTGGCTCAGATCTGTTCCATGGTTGGTGATTCACCCTGATCAGAGTTTTGCTGTATGGAGCAGGTAGCTTTCTGAGAGCCACACACTACTCAGGGATATGAGGGGGGTGGGGGGTGGGCAGGTACCTGCTCATCAGCCTGGAGCGAGAGAATCATTTAACATAATATTATACATCTATATGATGGATGCCCTCCCCAATTCAGAAGTAGAGGAGGGAAGCCATAATTGGTTACAACCGCTCTACACAAACATCAGCAGCACAGTTTCAATCAATGGGTGGGATTCAGAAGTTTTCCAATCCAATTTGGAGTTGGGGAAGGCTGTCCTCTTTCCTTACTCTGCTCAAGCGTTGTGCCGAACCTTTTACTGAAACCACCAGGAACGATGTGACCTTCAATCCCCAGTATTGGTGGCACTCAGGTCAAAGCCCCCTGTACGACGGAGAGCATTGTTCAGTCAACTGCTCACGTGCAGACTGATTGACATCTACAACCAATGTCTGGGGTTGGCAAACATGATAACACAAGGTTTTTGGGAACTGGGCTGACCGATTCTTCACAACTGAGTCAGATTGGCTGAATGCCCTGGAGATATGGTTTGGACAGACCCAGAGGATGTGCTAAAAACTTGAAGGAGTTGAGCAGCCATGGTGCATGTGACAATACTATGCCTTAAAGAGAGGTTCTGTTCTGTTTCTCTTGAAGAGGGGTGTTGACTCCACGGCGCCAACATGTCTGCTTCAGAAGCAATTGGTGAACAGTTTGGAGTTCCCTAAGTATTTTATTTTAAAAGTAAGACAAAAGAAGCATGAGTGGATGAAGTAAGGGTTTTAGTTTTGCTTTCAGTTAGGGTTTGGAGCTGGCAGTTGAAGCTGCTAGATACAGCTCTCTCTGCTGCAGCAAAAAGCTGGAGTTTTCTCTCCTCTGAGAAGTTGATTCTTCCAGTTTTCCTATCTCCTGGAACTGAAGGGGAGATAGTACGTGAGGAAAATCTCTTTTGCTGAATTTGCCTTTGCCAAGGGTGTGTTTATGAGGTGTGGCTATATGGAAGAGTTGATGATTAGTAGTTAAATAACATTTAGTTTTGCAATAAAGTTAATTATTCTTTGTTTGTATTTTAACTGTGTTGAAAGAATAAAATGTGTTTTGCCTAGCAGTGGGCCAATCAAATCGTATCTGGAACTCAGTGCCTCACAATTGCCTTTGAATAAAATAAAAAAAGTTAGGGTGTAGGTTACCTCCTTGCTATATTTTCAGGAGGTTGGGCCTGGTCCATAACACTCCAACACTCGCTCTGCATTGTGGGTAAGCACACATTCAAATTGCCATTGAATAAAGTGGCTTAATGCCCCGTTTCAGTGGGCAGCTCATAATCAACACAGCACTGTGGATTTCGACTCACATATGCGTGTGACTGAACAAGGACAGGAACTTCCCTTTCCTAAAGCACCTCAGCAAAGCAGAGGAATTTTTATAACAATATAGCCTTTTAATTCCAGTTATATTAATTGAATTTAAATTCCACTCACTGTTGTGGTGGGATCTAAACACTTGGCCCCCAGGGCATTCACCTCTGAATTACTAGGTTAGTGACATAGCCAGAACATCACCATCTCCACCTCACTGCACACAGGCTTTCTAATGATGGATGTGTTGACTTGAAAGATGCATTTTCCTGGAGAAGCATCAGTTTAAAAGGCATCTGATTGAGCACTGCCAAAATATTAAACAGGCTATAGAGCTGAGAAAAGAAAGACCCTGATCAAAGTAATCTTCTGATAGCTGCCTATGAATTCATCCAGCAATGTTGTGTCTGCCGTAATGGACCTTCAACTCACAAGGAAATGAATCACTGCTTAATTTTTCCCAGTTCAGGATGTGGACAGTTAAAAATCAATCTGTACGCTCACTGCTGAACCTGAAAATGACAGCCATTACCCAGATTTACATTTTATCCAGAGCTAGAATAATGACAATAAATCACGAGGATGTCAGCTGCTTGGATAATTATGTTGTGGATTCTTGCCGAGGGTTTGTCAAGACTAACGTGCGGCTGGTTACAGAAGTGTAACGAGAAAGATGACAGTGAAATATGATTTTGATTTTCATGCTCGGGTGAGCATTCACAAGTCGTAAAACACCAACGTTCGGTTTTCGTAAGGCGAAGATTGTGGCGGTGGTGGAGGGGGGTGTGGGGGAGGGGGGAGGTGGATGCTGACTAAAAAGTACACCTCAGCAGGATAGAGTGGAAATAGGATCCTGGAACAATGGATAGGAACATACTTCAAAAACCAATTGGTCAGCCAATCATCTTTCTTGAAATTGACATGACTGTTGTGCCAGTTTCGAATATGATGAGGGATAAAGCCACACTTAGATCACCATGTTTTATTCATTCATGGGACATGGACGTTTCTGGCTGGGTCAACATTTATTACCCATCACGAATTGCCCTTAGGAAGATGATGTTGAGCTACCTTCTTAAACTGCTATTATCCACCTGCTGTAGGTTGACCCACAATGCCAATAGGGAGGGAAACCCAGGATTTTGACCCAGAGACAGCAAAGGAATAGCAACATACTTCATGCACATGACACCTCTGCTGCGTGGTCACATGGGAGGCCATAAAAAACAGGAGCAGGCCTTTGAGCCTGCTTCACCATTCTATATGATCCTGACCTATCATCCAACTCAATCCCCTGCACTGATGATACCAGAGGCCCAGAGCAAGGTCTAACAAGCAGTTTGACAAAGGAGGACGGTCAGACATGGTGCTAACAACATGCCAACTTAAACAGCAAGATAGCGCTATGCAGCAAACGCCAGAATAGAAAGGAAAGTGCATTCAAAGATGTACGTGTGATAGGATTGGCTGGAAGTTGAAAGCATGTGCAAGCTCAATCAGGTGTGCCAAAATCATCGTAAGAATTGGCACTGGAACATCCAGTCACTCTCTTAGTGTGGCAAGCTGTCCCAGATGCTATTTGACTTGACAGGTTAGATGATTGTTATTAATTACTTTTATCATCACCACAATGGCCTTGGTGACACCACTCCTGCAGTATTGTATGCAATTTTGCTCTCCTTATCTGAGGAATAAGATTCTGAGTACGGAAGGAGTGTGAGTACCACCCTCTTTCCTGGGCTGACAGGACTGACTGCTGAAGAGAGATTGATTCAGTTAGGATTAAATTCACTGGAGTTCAGAAGAATGAGGAGGTTTCTTACCTATAAAATTCTAACAAGACTAGACAGGGTAACCACAGGAAGTATGTTCCCAATTACTGGAGAGTCCAGATGCAGGGGCCTCAATCACAGAATACAAGCTAGACCATTTAGGACTGAAATGGGGAGAAATTTCTTCACCCAGAGCATGGTGAGCCTATGGAATATACTGTGACAGAAAGTGATTGAGGGCAAAAGATTAAATGTTTTCAAGAAGGTGTTAGATATTGTTCTTATCACCAAAGGGATCAAAGGTATGAGAGAAAATGAGAACAGGGGATTGTTTTGGATGATCACTCAGGATCATAATGAATGGGAGAGTAGGCTTGAAGGTCTGATTGGCCTACTCCTGCTCTTAGAACATAGAACATAGAACATAGAACAATACAGCACAGAACAGGCCCTTCGGCCCACGATGTTGTGCCGAACATTTGTCCTAGCTTAAGCACCCATCCATGTACCTATCCAATTGCCACTTAAAGGTCGCCAATGATTCTGACTCTACCACTCCCACAGGCAGCGCATTCCATGCCCCCACCACTCTCTGGGTAAAGAACCCACCCCTGACATCTCCCCTATACCTTCCACCCTTCACCGTAAATTTATGTCCCCTTGTAACACTCTGATGTACCCGGGGAAAAAGTTTCTGACTGTCTACTCTACCTATTCCTCTGATCATCTTATAAACCTCTACCAAGTCACCCCTCATCCTTC
>NC_057715.1:109137920-109158423 GCF_004010195.1 Chiloscyllium plagiosum | reverse complement strand
ACCCACCCTTCGATTCCCTCTTCCAAGTCATTAATAAAAGTTACGAACAGCAGAGGACCCAGAACTGATCCCTGCGGAACTCGACTTGTAACTGGGCTCCAGGCTGAATATTTGCCATCTACCACCACTCTCTGACTTCGACCGGTTAGCCAGTTTTCTATCCAATTGGCCAAATTTCCCTCTATCCCATGCCTCCTGACTTTCCGCATAAGCCTACCATGGGGAACCTTATCAAATGCCTAACTAAAATCCATGTATACTACATCCACTGCTCTACCCTCATCCACATGCTTGGTCACCTCCTCAAAGAGTTCAATAAGACAATTAGTTTCTATGCTTCTATGCTTTTACATGTGAGATGCAGTGGACAGGCCAATGAAGGGCTGTTCACCACACAAAGGAAAATCGCCATGATCCAAAAGTAGAAAGAGGAAATTAACAAGGATCGTGCTCAGGTAGGAGATCTTTGGTTATCCAACAAGGTAGGAAAGGCTAGGGATATTTTCTTAAGAATGAGGGAGACTGAAACAAGACCTCGTTGTAGTCTATTACATTATGATTGCATAGGTAATACGCATTTCTTTTGGAAAAGGGTTCCATAACCTGGGCACATAGATTGATGTAAGATAACTATTAGAGGGCTTGACAGGTGATAGGGACTGGAACTCATTCCCTGAAAGGTTGGGAGTGATGAAAACCCCAGAACATTTAAAAAGTACATTGTTTGAACTTGAAGTGTTGTAACTAAGATGTGCAGGTTAGGTGAACTGGCCATGCTAAATTGCCCATAGTGTTCAGGGATATGTAGGTTAAGTGCATTGGTCAGGGGTAAATGTACAGTAATGGGGAGTAGGTTTAGGAGGTATACTCTTCAGAGGCTTGGTGTGGACTTGTAGGGCTGAAGGGCATGCTTCCACGCTATCGGGATTCTATGATTCCCTGAACTAACAAGTCTAAGGTCAGGAGAAAGCTGGCTGGTGACTCAAATACCAAAGGTCAAATGGGATCCATCCTGTTGTACAAGATGTTAGGATCTGAGAGGGTTAAAGCAGTATATTAAACATCACCCTTTACAACAATGCTATGCAGGCATGGGTAGAGAAATATTCCTGAATACCAAAGGTGAACAGATGTTAGATCTCCCTCATAATCATAGTAACTATTTTTACAGATTAACTCCTGGAACACGGACATCATTGGTTGGGCCAGCGTTTCTTGCCCATCCCTAGTTGCCCTTGAGAAGGTGGTGGTGAGCTACCTTCCTGACCTGCTGCAATCCATTTGGTGGATGGAGTTCCAGGATTTTCATCCAACAACTTTGAAAGAACAGCAATATATTTCCTAGTTTAGGGCTTAGGAGAGGAACTTACAGGTATCTATTCCGAGGTATCTACTGTACTTGTCTTTTCTGGATGTAGTGGTTGTGAAGTTGAAAAGTGGTGGCTCAGTACACTTCATGAATTTCTGCAGTGCATGCTGTCATAAAATCATAGAATCTCTACAGTGTGAAAGCAGGCCATTTGGTCCATCAAGTCTGCAGCGACCCACTGAAGAGCATCCTACCCTAACCCTAACCCACAACCCTGCATTTCTCATGATTAATCCACCTAAACTACACACGATGGGCAATTTGACATGGTCAATCCATTGAACCTACACATCTTTGGAAAGTGGGAGGAAACTGGAGCACTTGGACCATGCAGACAGGGGGACAATATGTAAAGTCTACACGGACAGCTGTCCCAGGCTAGAATCAAACCTGGGCCCCTGGAACTGTGAGGGCAGCAGTGCTCAACACTGAGCCACTGGGCCACCATGTCATTACAATATATCTTAAACCTGATTGCTCCCATGGAATAGTTGTCTTGTTCAAGGTAAGAGCCTCTTCTTCATAGATTACCAAGTTGTCTCCCTCTACTATACTAAACCAGTCAGACTCTTTAGATTTCAATCAAAAAGAAGGATGTTGGCAGCAAATCTACCTGGTGTATTTGTCATCAAGGTCACTGAGGTGAGGATCTGTCATGCAATACTTCCATACTGTAAATGTTTATGTTTTCTGCTCTTCAGACAATCCAACCATGCTACCCCTATCAAAGATAATGTTCCTGACTGACAGCCTAAAGTCATACACAGGTAGAAATATCTACCTATCAGAATATGGAAAAGAGAAGCAGGAAGAAACTGTTTACCGGTTCCAACTTACACCCCCATTCAATACCATCATGACCATTCTTACTTTTGGCCTTTATGTCACTTCCATGACCTGTCCCCTATAACCTTTGACTGATCCAGCCTTTAATGACCTGATTGCTCTCTGTGGAAGAGAATTTGAAAATGTAACAATCCCTGAGGAGAATTTCGTCCTCATCTTCTTCAGTGGGATACCTGTAAAGTTTGAAACTGCTCCCCACATCCTAGATTTCACGACAATGGGAAACCTTCTCTGGCATCCATCTGTAGTGACTGGAATGAGGTCAGTCAGGTAGACCTCATAGATGTTGTGGTTCTGTTCGCCAAGCTGGGAATTTGTGTTGCAGACGTTTCGTCCCCTGTCTAGGTGACATCCTCAGTGCTTGGGAGCCTCCTGTGAAGCACTTCTGTGATCTTTCCTCCGGCATTTACAATAAGCACATCGACCTGGACCCAATATACCGACCACTGCAACGGACAGCTGGAACTGACAACCGGAAGCGGCAGATACATCCACTATAAATGACGGAGCAAACATCACAGAAGCACTTCACAGGAGGCTCCCAAGCACTGAGGATGTCACCTAGACAGGGGATGAAACGTCTGCAACACAAATTCCCAGCTCGGTGAACAGAACCACAACAACGAGCACCCGAGCTACAAATCTTCTCACAAACTTTCAAGACTCATAGAATATAAGTTGCCTGATTGGGGCTGTTAACCTGGTCCAATCAGGGAGCCCTGGCTGGCAGAAATAAACAAGAGTTCTACCTTGTGTTTTTCACTGTGTCTCATACCTGTACACACACAACGTGGGTGCTGGGGAAAAAAATAAGCCCTACCGCAGTTAGGTGGTAGTGAGGGGGTAATAGGAAAAGAAAAAAAAGGAGAAACAAAAAAAGAGAAAAGCAAAAAAACATAGGAATATCAGAGAGTGTGTTCACTTTGAAAATAAAAATAAAAAATATGAGTCCTGTTCACTTCAGGAGCCAGCCCTATGCTACCTGGGTCACTGTCATGTGCTGTGGATGTATAAATTATGGGAGATTTGGTGATGGAATACCAGCCTTCATGGAATTATTTCACCATCGTGCCAAGTTGCCTCAGAATCTTAAACTTTTCAGTAAGACCAACTCGTATTATTCTAAGCATCTTTGAATACTGCTCCAATCTTTCTCCTCAGAAACAACAGATAAAAGGTAAACTAGCAATAGAACATCAGCCAAAATTTTGATTGTTCAGGACTTTGACATAATTTGGTCTGAAAGGGTAGTGGGTGCAAATTCAACAACAAACTTCCAAAAGAAGTTGGTTAAATAATTAAAAGGGAAATATTCGCAGCGCTGTGAGGAGAGAATGGAATGACTGGAATGGCTCTGTTGAAGGGCTGACACAGTTGCAATGGGTCAAAAGGCCACCTTATACGCTTTATTATTTTATCATTCTAAACTTGACATTTGGGAGCATTATTACAATTGTTCTATTAGGAATGCAAGTGAAGTGCTGTCCTGTCACATTGCTCACAGAGCTCCAGAATTATTGAGGCTTTGGTTAGAACAAGCAGCATTACAAAGGTATAGAGAATCAATGATTGACAGTTAATCGTATCTGCTGGAGAAAATCCAGATGATCCCACAGCAAATAGCAATTCCACGTTGTTCTCAGACTTCCACACTGAATGGCAAAATCATCCACAGAGCACCTCATGTTTGAGCCAGTGACTGGCTTGAAAATTAGAAGATTAGTCATGTTAAATATTCTATAAACAGCATTGTAAAATGTTCAAATGCTATTTGCTTTTATAGGGTTTAGCTCTTAATCTCAGTGGCCTAACTGAGCAACAGCACAAATATGCAGATGTTTTAAAATATTGAATTGCCAGAGTCAATAGTCCCAATAATTATTAATGATAGCAGAGCACTGCTGAGTTTGGAGAAACACTGGTCGCACACGTAGAGACGGCAATATAGTTAATATTTTGATTTGGATATCGGACTATCATCAGGAAACTTGGAAATCCAGAATATTTCCAAGGAGGCCAAGGTCTTGACTATCTGATGAAACGATGAGACAATGTCATTGTCTTTTCTTTCTTAGGAGTCATAGAGTCATTCAGCATGAAAACAGACCCTTTGGTCCAACCAGCCCATGCTGATCATCATCTCAAATGTAACTAGTGCCACCTGCCTGCATTTGACCCATTTCTTATTCATGTACTTATCCAAATGTCTTTTAAACATTGGAACTGAACTCGCATTCACCACTTCGTCTGGAAGTTCATTCTTATTACATATTATTATTTTGTTCTTACGTCGGGCATTTGTTGTCCACACTTAATTGTCCTTGAAATGAATAGGTTACCACACTATTTCAGAGGGCAGTTGAGGTCACGTTGCTGTGGACCTGCAGTCAGATATCTTCCCTAAAGGGTATGAGTCAATCAGCTGTGATTTTACAGCAATGAGCACTGTTACAGGACTAACTTTCAATTCCACATTTCAGTTAACATTTTTAGCTGCTGTGGTGGAATTTCAAACCATATCCCCAGTGAATTAGGTAATTTGCATAAATTATGATTTAAAGGTATATTTTTAGATTTTAAAGGCAACAAGGAGTATGAGGAGAAAACAGGAATATGGCATTTAGGTGGAGGATCAGCTTTGAGCATAATGACTAGCGGAGTAGGCTTGAAGGACAGAATAGCCAACTCTTGCTCCCAGTTTCTATATGGAGAAAGTGAGGTCTGCAGATAGAACATAGAACATAGAAGAATACTGCGCAGTACAGGCCTTTCAGCCCTCGATGTTGCGCCGATCCAAGCCCACCTAACCTACACTAGCCCACTATCCTCCATATGCCTATCCAATGCCCGCTTAAATGCCCATAATGAGGGAGAGTCCACCACTGCTACTGGCAGGGCATTCCATGAACTCACGACACGCTGAGTAAAGAACCTACCCCTAACATCTGCCCTATACCTACCCCCCCTTAATTTAAAACATGACCTCAGGGCTCTGGAACTCAATTCCTCTACCAATAAAAGCCAGTACGCCATATGCCTTCCTCACTGCACTATTTACCTGGGTGGCAACTTTCAGAGATCTGTGTACATGGACACCAAGATTCCTCTGCTCATCCACACTACCAAGTATCCGCCCGTTAGCCCAGTACCCCATCTTTTTGTTACTCTTATCAAAGTGAATCACCTCACACTTAGCTACATTGAACTCCATTTGCCACCTTTCTGCCCAGTTCTGCAGCTTATCTATATCCCGCTGTAACCTGCCACATCCTTCCTCACTGTCTACACACGACCCTTTCCTCCCTGCCTGACGGGCACATACTTATCAAGATGCTGGAGATCAGAGCTGAAAATGTGTTGCTTATGCCCGAAACGTCGATTCTCCTGTTCCCTGGATGCTGCCTGACCTGCTGCGCTTCTCCAGCAACACATTTTCAGCCCCAGTTTCTATATGTTTATTAGTCTGAGCATTTGAGTTAAAAGCCTGTTGCATTTATACTACACCACGAACTCCCCTGATGTTAATGTGAGATGATAAACAATTAGATGGATATGAAAACAAAAATGGACATGATAAGAAGGTCATTTAGTTCATCCAGGGCATTCCTTACACAATACATCATTGGATACAGCTTCAAAGCCGATCAAAAACATTAATACAATGAGCATAGATCTGGTATATGCAAGATAGTGCGAGAATTGTGCTTATTATCTAAATAATGGGAATTCTTAAAATTTATGCATGCAATGGAGTGTCAATTGCTGGGACAGCACTTATTGTCTGTCCCTAATTGCCCCGGAGAAAGTGATGGCGAGCAACTTGAACCAGTGCTGTCATTCAATGTTGGTGCACACACAGAGCTATTAGGATGCGAGGTCCAGGATGTGACCCAGCATTCGTAAAGGAAGCATCACTCAGGAAGAATGGTGCATGGCTTGGAGCAGAACTTGCGATGGATAGTGTTCCTATGTATCTGCTGTCATTGTCCTTCTAGATGATAGTGGTTAGAAGATAGGTGGAAGGTGCTAAAAAAGAGGAGACTTGGAGAGTGTCCACAGTGCACATTGTAAATAATATACACTGCTGTTACTGAGTGTCTGTGGTAGAGAGAATGGATGTTTGTGGATATGGTGCCAATCAAGCTTCTTGAGTGTTGTTGGAGCTACACTTATCCAGCCTGCTCTGACCTCTAGCAATTGGAAGTTTTCTCCGATTCCCATAGACACTCATTTTGCTGCAGCTCCTCGATGCTACATTTGGTCAAATGCGGCTTGAATGTCAAGGGCAGCTGGAGGGATCTAGATCCCTGAATAAATGAGTTGCAAGAGGATAACATCCCCTATAACAGGTTATTAGGAAGCTAATAGAATGGTTTCATTAATAGTGATGAGGAATCGATGCAAAGTTGGGAGCTTATGGTACAATTATTCAGACCATCCTCAGAGTACAATACAGCATGTGTGGTCTTATTTAAGGAAGGAGGTAAATGCATTAGAAGCAGTTCAAAGAGGTTTTACAACAGTAATGCCTACAATGGCCTTGGTATCTTCTGAGGAAGGTTTGGACAGGCTAAGCTTGTATCTTCTGGAATTTAGAAGTGTAAGAAGGGATTTTATTGAAGCTTATATGATCAAGTGTGGTTTCTTGATCATATTGACAATCTTAAAAGTCAATGACACACTCCGATGCTTTGGGTGTATAAGACATGGGAAAATTGAACAGCTGAGAGGAGAACTGTCAAGCCCCAGCAAGTTTGGGCGGTGGTGAGGACGTTTCCGCTTCATGAAGAATCTACATTTAAAAATCAGGGCTCGCCCAGTTTAAAAAAGATGAGGCAAGATTTTTCTCACAGGGTGCTGTGTTTCATTGGACCTCTTTTCCCGAAAAGGCAGTGAAATGCAGATTCTTTTTCTTTCATTTTAATCAACCTGTTCAGATGTGAAATGCCATATGCCCGGAGCAAGTGGAACTTGAACTTAAGCCTTCTGACCCAGAGGTAGGGACACTACCACTCCACCACAAGAGCCTTTGGAAGGAGAGTCTTTGAATATTTATTAAGGCAAAGGTGGCTAGGTCTTGGTCAGTAAGGGGTATCAGGATATCAGGCACACGTGGGAATGTGGTTTTAAGGTTACAATCAGATCAGCCATTATGTCATTAAATGGTGGGGCAGTTTGAGGGGCTGAGATGTATGTTAGTATGATCCTTGTAACAGCTTTCTGAAAGAGATATCCAATTTGTCCTGCTCCCTTTTCTCTTTCCCAGCAATCCTGCGAACTTGTCCTCTTTGACATTCCTTTTGGAATGTTATCCCTGAATTGGTTCCCTCTGTCCTTCCAGGCTGTGTGTTATGACATGGGGTAAACCTTCCTACTTAATTTAAAACCAGCAACACGGAAAGGATTTATCCCATGCAGTAATCTGCAAAAGATCAAGTGGCTAAGAACTAGTTAAAGTAAAAATTAACAAGTCTATTTCTTAAAGTATAACAGAGAATAATTAACTGTTGCCAAGTCCTTACTCTACCCTACCTTTTATCCTCCCTTCCATAATACTAGTCTGATAAAACTCCCAATTAAGATTCACAAAACAAACTTCTTATCTCAAAACTAGGCAGGTTTCGGTTCTTCTTTTTGGATCTTCCTGTCATCTTCTTTTCCTCTTCTTAGAGATTTCTGCTTCATCTGATTGATCAATAAAGGCACCTTTTAAGAGAGCTATTTTTCCAGCTGTCTGTTTACATGCTGGGCAGTTCTCCTCCCAACTGTTCAATTTTCTCCAGTCTTATACACCCAAAGCATCAGATTATGTCATTGGCTTTTAAGATTGTCAATATACTCAATTCAAACTGGATTGGAATTTGGTATTTTTTGGGATATAATTTAAACTGATTGGCCTAATTCAAATTTGCGGGGTTTTTTTGTCTCATAGCAATTCAACTAGTGCTGTTTGTTCAGAACCAAATATTACTTTGTAAATTGTTCAGCACTCGGTGTGCTTGCCAAGTCCTTCACTGCCTTAAAGGTACAATACATTTCCACACTTTCACCAGTTTCCTCATTTCCCCTCACCCTACCTTATGCCAGATCCAACCTTCCAGCTCAGCACCGTCCTCATGACCTGTCCTACCTGTCCAACTTCCTTCCCACCTATCCGCTCCACCCTCCCCTCTGACCTATCACCTTTACCCCCACTTCCATCTACCTATTGCACTCTCAGCTACCTTCTCCCCAGCCCCACCTTCATTTATCTCTCCACCCTGAGGCTCCAAGCCTCATTCCTGATGAAGGACCTTTGCCCGAAACGTTGATTTTCCTGCTCCTCGGATAATGCCTGATCTGCTGTGCTTTTCCAGCACCACTCTAATCTTGACGCTAATCTCCAGCATCTGCAGTACTCACTTCTGCCACCTTCATAACATGTGCAATGCAGATCATAACAACCTGTCACTAAGTTATGCAGCTGTAATATTGGAGGCCAACTCTCTCCCAAGAGAAAGGATTTAATTGCACTGTCAGTTCTTCACTTTCTTAGCAGGCTGTAGGAGGTTGCTAAGAAGATTTTGTCTTTGCATCTTGATATAAATATGTCTTGTCAAACCCACGGTTGCATGGATTGTATAGAAACTATGTTCAGAAATCTGTGGTGGGGGAGGCATACGGTTTTAACTTTTCAGCTGGACAGGAGTGGAAAAACATCCTCACTGCCAGGAAAAGGAAGCACGTGGGGTTATTTTTAGCTCTTTAAATTAACAATGCATAACTTTGTGTTCAGTGTGTACACCTATGGTCAGTGCATTATGTCTGTGGAACCAACCACTCACAAACACTACATTGGAGAAAGAGGCAGAAACTAGGCGCCAGGATACATGATCATCAACTGGCCACAAAAAGACATGACCCACTCTCACCCATTCCTTACATACAGCTGAGGAAGGACACCACTTTGACTGGGACAGCACATCCATCCTAGGACAAGCCAAACCAAGACATGCATGAGAATTCCTAGAAGCATGGCATCCAAATGGAAATCAACCAATAAACACATTGACTTGGACCCCATTTACCACCGTCTGAGAAAAGAACAGGAAATGACATCACCACAGGAAATGATACCACCAACCCAAGGAAACCTAAACACATAAATAGAAAGCAGATTGCTGACACTAGTGCTTTGCCAGAGGCTCACTGATAATATAATCTAGTATGGTGACGGAACATCTGAAAATGAACCTTCCAGCTCAGCAAGCAAACTTTCATCCTGAACTGCAGCTTGTGCTTGGGGTAATGATAATATTACTGCTTTCATGAACAGACTCCATCAGTATAGAGACATGGACTCCTCCTTCACTACCCAGGACCGGCGGAGTGTAATGCAGTCTCCAAAATTAACCCTTTCAGAATCTTATACAACAAGCAGCGAACTGCCTAACTGTCCAACGAGAACCAAACCCTAAGAGTGAAGCATTGAAGAATTCTGGGATTGTTAACTCCCCATATGGATCTTCAGGCCAGGGGTCTCTCTGATTTTCTTTCTGGCTGCACGGACCTCAAGTTCTGAGCATGACAGCGACATCCAGAACCGGAAGTCATGCCTATCGTCTGACAAGGAACCTTGGAGCGGCTGCGCATGTCCACCTGAGAGGGGACGTAGCTTGAGACTGCACAATCCTGAACAGACAAAGTACCAGACAATAGATTCTAGTCTTGCTTATGGACTGTACATTATAATTAAACTGGTGAAATGTTTGAATATGTGAGTGTGCACATGGTGTTTCAGGTTGGAAACATAGAAACACGGAAAATAAGAGCAGGAATGGGCCATTCAGCCCTTCGATTCCACTCTGCCATTCAATATGATCATGGCTGATCATCCATCTCAGTACCCTGCTCCTGATTTCTCCCCCAATACTTTAATTCATTTCACTTGGAGGCTGAGGCATGACCTTATAAAGGTTTATAAAATCATGAGGGACATTAATAGGGTAAATAGCCAAGAGATTTTCCCCAGTTTTAGGAGAGTCCAAAACTAGAGGTCATAGGTTTAAGGTGAGGGGGCAAGATTTAAAAGGGAACTGAAGGACAACCTTTTCACACAGAAGATGGTGCGTGCATGGAATGAGATGCCAGAGGAAGTGGTGGAGGCTGGTATAATTACAACATTTAAAAGGCACCTGGATGGGTACATGAATAAGAAGGGTTTAGAGGAATATGGGCCAAATGCTAGCAAATAGGGATTAGATTAAGTTAGGAGATCTGGTCAGCATTGTGGAGTTGAACTGCAGCGTCTTTTTCTGTGCTGTATACCTCCTATGACTCTATAACACAATCTATCTCCTTCTTGAAAACATTCAATGCTTTGGCCTGTGTCAGCGAATTCTGCAGGTTCTGGGTGAAGAAAATTCTCCTCATCTCAGTCTGAAATGTCCTCCCCTGTATCTTTAAACTGTAACTCCTGATTCTGGAATTCTGGTCATTGGAAATATTCTTCCTGCATTTGACCTGCCTTGTCCTGTTAGAACTTTAAGTATTTTTATAGGAACACCCCACAATCATCTAAACTCCAGTGAATAGAGGAGACATGTTGCTAATAAAGGTAAACATGCTAATGACTGCTGGATACAATAGTAATGTTATTGAAAGTCAATGGGAGTTAGGTTGATGTTCTCTTATTAGGTATGGTTACTGCCTCTTACAAATGTGAATTGCCACTTATCAGCTCAAGATTGACCCTGCTGAAGATGGACATTGTACAATCTTGATATTAATGCAGAATATGACCAATTGTGGCATCATGGAGCCGAGAAAAATGGTATCAATAGAGATGTCTCGTTAAAGTTATAGGGGGCATTAAGGAAGATTGTTGCAGGTCTTTCAGCTCAGTTTCAGAATACTGTTGCAGGAGCTTCTCATGTGAGTGTTATAGGTCCAGGCAGCTCCATCAATAAACTTTCCTCCATCTTAATGTCAGAGGTGGGAATGGTCACTGATGATTGCATAAGCTGAAATGAGGTGTGTAGGTGAATGGCCCTGGCAGACCTCAAACTGAGTATTGAAGAGCTGGTTATTGGATATAAATTCTGAATAATAACATTGTCAATGACATCTTCTTTGCTCATGTTTGATGATGGACTATTAATTGGCTGGATTAAATTTGTTCTTTTTTTTAATGGGCTGGATATGCCCACGATATTTATCTCAATGAGATATATGTGTGTGTACTTCTTTGTGATCAATACATAATATATTGGGAGGAATGATTGACTGCGAATAAATGCCACAGTTCTCAAAACAATCTTTGGCTTATTTCTTATTTGTTCATGGAATGTGGGTGTTGCTGGAAAAGACAACATTGACGGCCCATCTCAACTTGCCCAGAGGACAGTTAGGTGTCATAGAGTCATAGAGATGTACAGCACGGAAACAGACCATTCGGTCCAACTCGTCCATGCCAACCAGATATCTTAATCCAATCTAGTCCCACCTGCCAGCACCTGGCCCATATCCCTCTGAACCCTTCCTATTCATATACCCATCCAGATGCCTTTTAAATGTTGCAATTGTTCTAGCCTCCACTACTTCCTCTGGCAGCGCATTCCATGCACACACAACCCTCTGAGTGAAAACGTTGCCTCTTAAGTCTCTTTTATACCTTCCCCTCTCACCCTAAACCTATGCCCTCTAGTTCTGGACTCCCCCACCCCAGAGAAAAGACTTTGTCTCTTTATTCTATCCATGCCCTTGACGATTTTATAAACCTCTATAAGGTCACCCCTCAGCCTCTGATGCTCCAGAGAAAACAGCCATAGCCTAGTCAGCGTCTCCCTATAGCTCAAATCCTCTAACCCTGGCAACATCTTTGTAAATCTTTTCTGAACCCTTTCAAGTTTCACAACACCTTTCCGATAGGAAGGAGACCAGAATTGCACGCATATATTCCAAAAGTGGCCTAACCAATATCCTGTGCAGCCGCAACATGACCTCCCAACTTTGACCAATAAAGGAAAGCATACCAAACACCTTCTTCACTATCCTATTCACCTGCAACTCCACTTTCAAGGAGCTATGAACCTGCACTCCAAGGCCTTTTTGTTCAGCAACACTCTCTAGGACCTTACCATCAAGTGTATGAGTCCTGCTAAGATTTGTTTTCCCAATATGCAGCACCTCGCATTTATCTGAATTAAACTCTATCTGCCACTTCTCAGCCTATTGGCCCATCTGATCAAGATCCCATTGTAATCTGAGGTAACCTTCTTCGCTGTCCACTACACCTCCAATGTTGGCGTCATCTGCAAACTTACTAAATATACCTCTTATGCTCACATCAAAATCATTTATATAAGTGATGAAAAGTAGTGGACCCAGCACCAATACTTGTGGCACTCCACTGGTCACACCCACTGTGGGTCTGGAGTCACATGTAGGCCAGAACAAGTAACGATGGCAGGTTTCCTTCCCTATGGAACATTAATGAACCAAATGAATTTTTATAACAATCACCGGTGGTTACATAGACAGGGGATCAAATTTAATGAAAAATTCAGCTTAGTTGGCTGAACAGCTCATTTGTCGGAAAGCGTAGGCCAGCATTGTGGGTTCAATTCCTGTCCTGAAGAAATTACCATGAGGTTACATTGAAGGGAAGGTAAACAAGGAGAGGTGATGACCTAATGGTATTATCACTGGACTATTAATCCAGAGACCCAGTAAGGCTCTGGGGGCCTGAGTTCAAATGCTACCACAGCAGATGGTGGAATTCAAGTTCCATAAAATTAATTTGGAATTAAGTGTCTAATGATGACTGTGAAGCCACTCGTCAATTGTTGGAAAAACCCATCTGGTTCACTAATGCTCTTCAGGGATGGAAATCTGCCATTCTTACCTGGTCTGGCAATAAAGGCTGGCCTAACAAGCAATGCCCTCATCCCAAGAACGAATGTTTCAAAACAATTCCACTATCTGCCACGGTGGCATTCAATGTCAAGATGTGTAGAGCACAAACCAGAGGTTCTTAATTCCTAACCTAGTAGCATTAAAGGTAAAGTTACCATCGTCCCAATCTTCCATTAGACAGTGATGACTGATGGCAGTTTAACCTGAAGGTCACCACACCTCAGGTGAAAGGAAAAGCTGAGAAGTAGAGTCCTTCATGGTACCCTCAGTCAGGACAGGAATTGAACCCATAAGATTGGCCTACACTTTCTGACAAACTACTTGTTTAGCCAACTGAGCTAATTAACCTCCAATAGCATTGCCCTTACACCAAAAACTCACGTTGACAATGTACATGTTTGTCAGATGTGAATCCTTGATTTTAAGTTTGAACTCACAAGGTTTTGATTTCAAAGTCCACCTCAGGATTTAAGAGCATAAGTCAAGGCTAACAGTTCAGTGAGGTACTGAGGAAAATGACATTGCTGACCTTTGGAAGGCACTATAAACCATTGCCTCATTGACCTGTTTTGGTAGATTAAAAATTCATTGTGTTATTGTGCAGATTCAAAGGATCTCAGGGGGAATTTGCCAGTCTTAATCCGTTTTTATTCACTCTGTTTGATTGGAAATCACAGTTTTTAGAGCAGTGAAAAAGCTAATGGACCCGAAAGGTCCCAAGTATGTATCCAATCCCATGTTCTAGCATTGGGCCCATAACCTTGAGCGCCAAGATAGTTCACCTATGTATTGAAATTGTTCTTAAATGACTGCAGTGTTTCTGTCTCAACTCATCCTTTAAGGCAGTGAGTTTCAAATAACCAACTCCATCTTCTTGAAAAAAACCTTCCTCAAATCTACTCTAAACCTCTTGCACTTCACCTTAAAACTGAGGCCTTGGTTCTTGATTCTTCTGTTAAGTAAAAATGTTTCAGTCTATCTATCCTTTCTACCTCTCTCAGAACTTTGCACACCTCAGTCAGATTTTCCCTCAGTCTTCTCTGTCCGAAGGTAAAACAATGGCAGCTATCCAGTCTGTCTTCAAGGCTAAATCACTCTGTCTTAGACAACAGCCTGGTGAATCTCCTCTGCACCCTCCCTGCTGCAATCACATCCTTCCCATAGTGAGGTGACCAGAACTGCTCACAGATCTCCAGCTGTGCCTAACTAATGTCTTATACAGCTCAATCATAACCTCTTTCCTCTTGTATTTAATGCAATAAACGCAAGTATTCCATATAGCCGCCTTAACCACCTTATCTCTCTGTCCTGCTGCCTACTGACATGTACAGCAAGGTCCTTCCAATCTATTTACTGGTTTCTACCATTCGACGTGTACTCCTTTATGTTTGAGTCCTTCCAAAATGCATCACGTCACACTTTGAAGGATTAAATTCCACTTGCCACTCTTCAGCCCATTTATATTATAAAACTGTTGGATTTGCAACGGCATTGGCCCTTTCAGCATTTCAGCAATTTTACTCAACACTTGTGCTCCAGAACTTGCTGTACCCTGAGACAAACTGTGCCGGAGGTGAATAGATTATCGGTAAGCACGGGGGTGAAAGTTTACCTGGGAAAGGCAGAAATGTGCAGTTGACGTTGCAACCAGATCATCTGTGATTTTATTGAATGGCAGAGTAAGCTTGAGGCACCAAATGGCCTATCCCTACTCCCTGCTCCTATTTTAGTATGTACTAGACGTCTGGCATCAACTCAAACAAAAAATGTGAAATGAGCAGAACATCTGGATGATAAGGCAAATGAATGAATATCAAGTCCCTTCCCTTAACAAATTGACCAGTGGAACAATAGTTCATGCTCCTCTGGAACCCAGTGAAGAACAGCCTAATATCTGATATTCACAGCAAGTGGGGTCATTGCAATACTGTCCCAGTTGTTAATATTAATCAATGACTCCACATTGATTGTTATTGGGACTGGAAACACTTGACTCATACAGGCTTGAGCACAGGATGGGAACTCTCTAGAACAAGAAATAGGAAATTGCAGTGGACTTGTAGCAGTAAACGTGCAGCTAGTTTGCTGGAGGCAGCTGTGAAAGGAAATGTGGATCACAGCATTTGAGAAATTCTGTGTGACAAGCTGTTTAACATTCGTGCCAGTTTTTTTTCCCTGGAACTTAAGAGATTGTGAAGGAATGAATAGGTAGTATTGCAAGAGGAAAGCTACATTTTTCTGTTAAAAAGTACAGAAATTATTTCATTTGACATTGAAGGAATTTCAGAACCTATAGATCCCTGAAGGCAGCAAGAGATGTAACTAAGGTGGTTAAAAAGGTATATATGTTATTGCTTTTATTCATAGTGGCATTCAGTACAAAGGCAAAGAGGTTCTGATGAAGTTGTTAGTTGGGCCACAACTTGGAGTACTGTGTGCAGATCTGGTCCGTAAACTATAGGAATTATGTGACTGTGCTGAGTCAGTGCGGAGGAGGTTCATCATTTGCCTAGGCTGGAGCAATTCAGCTATGAAGAGAGCCTGGATGGGCTGATGTCATTTTCCTTAGAGCAGGGAAGGCTGAAGGTGGACCTGGTTGTGGTGTAATAAGTTAGGAGGAGCATGGACTGAGGAGATAGAGAGAAACATTTTCCCTTAATAGAGTGGTCAGTAACCAAGAAGCACAGTTTTGAGGCAAGGAGCAGGATATTAAGAGGGGGTTTAAAGAAAAATTTTTTCTTCCCAGAGGGTCGTTGGTATCTGAAACCTTTTACTAGGATGTTGCCTGATCTGGAGGGAAGGTCTTACGAGTAAAGGCTGAGGGACTTGAGGCTGTTTTCGTTGGAGAGAAGAAGGTTGAATGATGACTTAATAGAGACATATAAGGTAATCAGAGGGTTAGATAGGGTGGACAGGGAGAGCCCTTTTCCAAGTATGGTGACAGCAAGCACGAGGGGGCATAGCTTTAAATTGAGGGGTGATAGATATAGGACAGATGTCAGAGGTAGTTTCTTTACTCAGAGAGTAGTAAAGGTATGGAATGCTTTGCCTGCAGCGGTTGTAGATTCGCCAACTTTAAGTGCATTTAAGTCGTCATTGGACAAGCATATGGACTTACACGGAATAGCGCAGGTTAGATGGGCTTCAGATTGGTATGACTGGTCGGCGCAACATTGAGGGCCGAAGGGCCTGTACTGTGCTGTAATGTTCTATGTTCTATATGTTCATTGCCAAAAAGGGTGTGAGAGGCAGGAAACCTCAAAACATTTAAGAACAGTTTAAATGAGCACTTGAAATGCCACGGCTTACAAGCCTATGGGCCAAGTGCTAGAAAATTAGATTTGAATAGATCTATACTTGATGGCTAGAGCAGACACAATACACCTAAGTGCTTTTTTTCCCATGCTACAAAAATTCTTTGTCCTCACCATTCTATTCTCAATTTACAAGCTGTAGCGTTTTAATGGTTTTTTTTTCATGATTGATCTGGTTACAACCTCAACTCCACATTCCTGGAATGGTAAGTCCTACAGAACTTAATTGCTGCTTTTATATTGATTCCTATGAGAAGCAATGTCGTATTTAAAGTCATTTTGCTGAGATTTTTCAGGAATTTCACTATAGTGATTGTAACCAGGTCAGCCAGGTGAACATCGCTAAATAGGAGCTCCCTGATTAGGGCTGGTCCAAACAGGGAGCCCTGGTTGACAGATATAAACAGGAATGTCAGAAGTTCTGTTCACTCTGAGAGCTGGCTCTGAGAAAGTCTGAGCAGTGTCAAATGTTATACACGTGTCAATAAAGGATACCAGCCTCTGTTTGGTTATTTCAGTCATTTCAAACAGGATTTACTATGACTTAAAATTTTTAAAAGCAGACAGTCCTGAGAACAACTGTAATTGTTTCAGATGAATCAATCACTTAATATATTAAATTCAAGACTTCTGTAAGTGAGTATACTCGTATGGTATGAATTAGCTAAAAGAATAAGAGAATAAAAATTACTTTGCTGCTGAGTTCATGTGGGGAAAGCTAATTCAACATCAAGTAATTCTGCGGTACTTATGAGGTATTCACCTAATTTGCACTTGAACCATCTATCACCATCAGTGCTTATTTTCAGACACTAACATGCTCCAGGCATTTACATCATGACAAATCTGAACATATCTGCAGTTATTGCTGTTGTTATCCCAGATACTGAGATGGGGACCATTTCATATCCTAAACCTTGAGTCTTTTGTTTAAACTTACATTTTTAATACTCTTCCAGAAGCTATTTCAAATCTGGATAGTTGGAATTCCTGGAGAAACTCAGCATATCTGACAGTATCTTTGAAATTACTGCAGTGTATTTGTTTGTAAGTGAGGTGCCATGAATGAGGTGAGTTTTTTTTAAATCTAATTCATTCATGGATAGAATGGAATTAGTAGCAGTTGGTATTGGTGGAACTTGAAATTCATCTGTGGAGCATTAGCCCAAGTCTATGAATAACTAGTCCATGCAAATAAATCAATACAGGATAATTAGCAAAGTGACCAAAAGGCTTTGTGAATGAGACAGGTTTTAAAGGATATGGATGAGATAGAGAGAGGTAGCCTGCCAACACTTGCACAGTAATATTTTGTGTGAGACCGCAGATATGTACTGGTTCCATTGAACCCTGTTTGCATTAATGGGAAGCGAGCAAGAAAGAGACATAGTCTTCTACAGTCTATAATGGGTTAACTTTCGTGCTGTAGTTTTCAGCAGTCTTATCATGACACTTCAATTTGGCTTTTTAATTTATTTATTTTTCCAAAAGAAAACAAGACAAAACTGATTGCAGGAAGGTAAAGAGGAAATTGGCAAACAACAGATGGTCTCATTTGTGTGAAATGAGATCGGAAAGGCAGATGAAGCACACATTCTACAAACACAGTCAAACATCGGAGAGGAGCAATTCTTGATGTTAATTAACCATTTGGTCCAAATAATTAAAAAAAAAGACAAGTACATAATAAGATACAGGCCCAGAATTGGCCTCCAGAGGTATCAGAGAATTGTATGCATATCATCCTTAATGAATGCTTTTAGCTGTGGGAATTCCAAATTATCTAGGAATGAATATTAAGAAGTAGACAGTTTCTGACACAACAGGATTACTCAAACTCACAGTTAGTGAGCCAGTTCTGAAGAAGGGCCTCTGGACCTGAAATATTGATTCTACTTTCTCTCCAAAGATGCTGCCAGACCTGCTGAGTTTCGCCAGCTATTTCTGTTTTGGTTCATCAGCCAGAGGTGACTTCCAATTCCGAATAACCTAGTTTTATGAGCAGAGATAATTTGCTTCCATTTGTTTTTTTTTCTGGCCTTTGATCTTTTGAATTCTACAGGAGTGGATAACACCAATTCTCTCTGAATGGAGTCAGGTTCAAATTGTAGTTAGCTTTTGGTTGAACTCCACTGAAAGCACACAAGCCCTCCATGAGTACTCAATGCTCACCCTTCACTCTTGTGAGCTTTCTGGCAAGGAGGGGTAAGCAGAATGTCCTGTTAAAAATGCCCCTTTGATAAGTTTATTCAAGAGCAGTTGGGGATGGGCAATAAATACTGGTCCAGCCAGCAATGTCCATGTCCTATGAGTGAATGAAGAAACTCAAACTCTGTCAGTGCCACTGTGACCCATAATGGATACCATGAATCCATTAACTCAGCAATTCAGCCTGTAACATCTCTACTGTAAGTTAATGGATGTAGGTTTGTTCGCTGAGCTGAAAGGTTCATGTTCAGACGTTTCGTCACCATACTAGTAACATCTTCAGTGAGCTTCCAGATGAAGCATTCCTGATGATTCCTGCTTTCTATTCATATTTTTGGGTTTCTTTGGGTTTGTGATGTCATTTTGATAATGACATTACCATAGAAATGACATCACCACGGGAAATGACATCAGTACAGGAAATGGCATCACCAACACAAAGAAACCCAAGCATTTGAATAGAAAGCAGGAATCGCCAGCAATGCTTCATCCGGAGGCTCACTGAAGATGTTACCCAGTATGGTGACAAAACATCTGAACATGAACCTTCCAGCTCAGTGAGCAAACCTACAGCCAGAACCTCCATGAGCTACAAATTTTCTCAAAGCTCAGTAACTGCAACTTAATCTTGTGGTCAAATACTGTTATAAACTCTGATCTCCTCTTCCAAGTGATTTCCTTCATCACAACAATACTCTCTAAATTTGTGTTCACTTTCTTCAAATATCTGTAAATATTTCCAGACATGTTGGAACCTTTGCCTTTCCAACCCCTCTGAAAAAACAAGGACAATATAACCTTGTTAAAGGAGCAGCATCATCATTTAACAAGGTTATGTTGTCATTGGTTTTGTTTACAGAGAGCTTGTAAAAGACACAGACTCCAAAAGGTGTAAGTTTTAGGACGAATTTGATTATAGCTAACAGATACGGCCTCAGGCAAAAGGCTTTCAAAATACTTGTATAATGAAAGAGAAGTGGCCTGTACACCAGCTCAGCCTTTCTCGGGTTTGGTTTGGATTTAGGACAGCAGAGTTGAAAAAGCTGCTGGACCCCATAAAAACGGTCCATGCTGATCGTCCTCTCTCTCTGGCTTCTCTTCTGTAAGACCCTGGGTTTGATTTTACCTTTTGTGTCAAAGGGTGCTTATGGGGATTGTTGCAAGAATTTGGAACAGCACCATTAAATTGGGATAATCTGTAGGGTTTTTGGAGAGGTTAAGTTATTCTGTATTCTGTTTGCTTTTGTTTATGTTTCATTCTGAAATCTTGCAAATAAATTCTGTTTTGTTTAAGAATAAGTGATTGGGCCAGCTGCATCACTCCTGGAATATTGGTGTTACTCCTTCAAACAACTAGCAAAGTTAAGGCCTGGGCAACTTTCTTGAAATGTTTCGAGGGGGTCTGGCCTGGTCCGTAACGGTACCACCCTCTGTGTTAAAAGTTGCCCCTCAGGATCCCATTTATTCTTTCCCCTCTAACTGATACACTCTAGTCCTTGATTCCCCAATCCTAGGAAAAAGGCTGAATGCATTCACCCTATCCATGCCTCTCATTATCTTATACACTTCTATAAACTACCCCCTCAATCTCTTACACTGTAAAGAAAAATGTCCTCGCTTGTCCACATTCACCCTATACCTCAGTCCTGTGAATCCTGGTAACATCTTTGCACATTTCCTCTGCACTCTTTCCAGTTTAGTAACATTTAATAGTGGATTAATAGCAAGGTGACCAAAACTGAACACAATACTCCAAGTGCAACCTCACCAACATCCTGTACAACTGCCACATAAGTTCCAAACATCTATATTCAATTCCCTGACTGATAAAGGCCAGTGCGCCAAAAGCCTTCTTCACTGCCCTGTCTAC
>NC_057715.1:109069491-109136413 GCF_004010195.1 Chiloscyllium plagiosum | reverse complement strand
AGCTAACCCGAGAATGCAACTTTAAAAAAGGTTTTGTGATTTACACATGAAAGAAGTGAAACTATCACTGTATTCTAACAGATGAAAGGCTTAACAGACAATCAATTTTTCAATGTGTAATTTCAGTTCCATCACACTGCAAATTTTTGCTATAAATTCTGTGTTACGATCGAGCCCTCCACTATCACCTGATGAAGGAGTGTCGCTCCGAAAGCTGGTGTGCTTCCAATTAAACCTGTTGGACTATAACCTGGCGTTGTGTGATTTTTAACTTTGTACACCCCAGTCCAACACCGGCATCTCCGAATCATATCTCCACTTAAGCAGCTCTCTCACAGGTGTCTCTTTCTTTAAGGCAACTGTTAAAACTTCCCCCATGCCCAACTCTGAGAATACTTTTTTGTTATGGCTCTTCACTATTGACTTCATTTGATGTCAACGTCAGTGTGATTATGCTTCTGTGAATTGCGTTGAGTCATTTCCCAAATTAATAGTGCTGTGCAAATGCAAGTCTTGATTATATTAGTAGTAAAAAGAGAAGGGTAGGGATCATTAGGAACATTGGAACAGTGTTGGCCCTTCAGCCCATGAGGTTTGCCCCACCATTCCAGCTTAAGGCTGGTCATCTCCTCAGTGCTACTTTCCTATGCAATCTCTCCATTCTTAATGTCATAACCTAATGTATAGAGACTTCCAAATATTCACTATCCTCCGAGTGAAGCAATTCCTTCTCATCTCAGTCTTACATGCTTTTTTTAAAATATAAAATTCCTACAGTGTGGAAGCAGGCCATTTGGCCCGTCAAGCCCACACTGACTTTCCAAAGCGCATCCCACCCAGACCCACACCCTCTATCCTTTCCCTAAATAACATGCTCAAATCAACATGGCCAATCACCTAACTGGCACATCTTTGGACAGTGGGAGGAAGCCAGAACACCAGGAGGAAACCTGCACAGACATGGTGAGAACATACAAACTCTACACAGACAGTTACCCAACAGTGGAATTGAACCCAGGTCTTTGGTACTGTGAGGCAGTACTGCTAACCACTGAGCCACTGGGCCACTGGGCTGTCCCTTTTTCCTGCGATTATATCTCCTGTTCTTGCATCACCAGCTCGGAGAAATAACTGCTCTATATCCATTCTGTCATAGACTATAAGAATGGAAACTAGCTTAAATTAAAAGAACTGTGTGATGTGGAGGGACAAATACTCATAGGCTTGATGAGCCAAATGGCCTGTTTATTTTCTGTGATATTCTATAAATTGTTGGGATAAACAGTATTCATGCAGTCACAACCAAATGCACTCTTCATGGTGAATGAGTGAAGATTGAAATGGGGGCAGGAAGCAGGATTTCCAATTGAGAGTATCCTTTAAATAAACTTATTATAAAAAATATAAAATCAGTTTACAGATCTTCAGTATTTTTCATATTATGCAAAGGTGAAATTGGTCATGCCAAATGAGTCATTGACTGATGAAATCTGACAAGTGTGTAAGGCAAAAAGCTTTGTGATGATTTTGTATTTAACCATTCAGACATTATTATTCTGACAACAAAATACCGATGATCAGACAGCGACATTTAATCATAATTTAGAGCTGCCAACAAGGCTTTTGCTTATTCTCCACATAAACAAAGGTTGTGTTAAAGGCTAATATCCCACTGCTTATAATTTGTTGTTGTCTGCATTCTATTGCTAACCTGTGTGACACTTAAGAAACAATTGGAAATTACTATGTGCAAGCTGTGTAGGGCATTAGGGCTTAGATGGGTAGTAATTTTACAACATCTGCACAGGAACTAGAGCAAGACTTATTCAGGAGCTATGCCTAAAATCAATCAGCTTACCCATCCTCTCCAGGAGGTGAGTGTTCCTCCTAGATTCCAATTTTTTAAAGTTCTTTAGTGGGATGTGTGTATCACTGATGAAGACAACAGTTGTTGGCCACACCTAACTACCCTTAAACTGAATGACGTGCTAGTCATCGTAGAGGGTGGTTAAGAGTCAAACACATGATAACAACCTGCATCAAAAGCAGACCTGCTCAGCAGGTCTGGCAGCATCTGTGGAGAGAAATTATAGTTAACATTTCAGGTTGAGTGACACTTCCTCAGAGCCGTTGCCAGACATGCTGAACCTTTCCAGCGATTTCTGCTTTTACCTCTGAATTATAGAAACTGCAGTTTTCAGTTTTTATTTACTACAGTGACCTCCGTGTTGGGCCTGAGACATTAACTCTGTTTCTCACTCCACAAATGATGCCAGGCCCAGTGAGTCTCTCTGGTGTTCTGTTTTTCATAGAAAAAATAGAACCCCTACAGTACTACTACTAAGACTTTATAAAGCTCTGGTTAGGCCCCATTTGGAGTACTGTGTCCAGTTTTGGTCCCCACACCGGAAGGACAACATACTGGCACTGGAACGTGTCCAGCGGAGATTCACACGGATGATCCCTGGAATGACAGGTCTAACATATGAGGAACGGCTGAGGATACTGGGATTGTATTCGTTGGAGTTTAGAAGATTAAGGGGAGACTTAATAGAGACGTACAAAATACTACAACTCAATGAAGTCCAGTTGAAGGCCGAGATTGATAGATTCTTGTTGTCTAGAGGAATTAAGGGCTACGGGGAGAACGCTGGTAAGTGGAGCTGAAATGCGCATCAGCCATGATTGAATGGCGGAGTGGACTCGATGGGCCGAATGGCCTTACTTCCACTCCTATGTCTTATGGTCTTATGGTCTTATAGTGTGGAAGCTGGCCGTTCAGCCCAACAAATCCACATAGATCCTCCAAAAACAATTGGACCCAAACTCTACCCTACATCTCCCCTGACCAATGCATCCGACCTACACATCCCTGAACACTGTGGGTAATACTAGCATGGCAAATTCACCTAACTACACATCTTTGGATTGTGGGAGGAAACTGAGCACCCAGAGGAAACTCACAGCGAGAATGTGCAAACTCCACACAGCCAGTCACCCAAGGCTAGAATCGAACCCAGGTCCCTGGCAATGTGAGGCAGCAGTGCTAGCCACTGAGTCACCTTATACCTAAATTAATTCATAAGCTTACCCTTCCTCTCCGCCCTGCTTTTACTTAAAAATCAATTACATTGCTGGGTTCTGGAATCGCATGTAGACCATACCAGCTATGGTGGTAGATTTCCATTAACTAAAAGAACTAGAGAGGAAACAATGGTTTTGCAGTCACCATAACTGAAACCTAATTGCAATTGCTGATTTTCGAAAGAATTGAATGAATTCAAATTTCATCCTGTACGGTGGGATATATTGCTGCAGTGGAATGTAAACAAGCCTGCTCCACAGGATTATTAGACCACTATTATCATTACTCATGGTCTCCCCTGTAGATTTTTTTTTATTTGCTTAAGGAATGTGGGCAACATTGCCATGATTAATATTTGCTGCCCAAATCTAATTGCACTGGAGAAGGTGGTGATGAGCTACTACCTTGGACAGCTTGGAGCTGAGGAACATCCAGATGCACCATCTCGTCCAGCAAGACCTCCAGTTCCCTGCCCACAAAGCAGGTGCTGATTTACCCCTCTCTGCCAGGCCCAGGGCAACTGATGACATGTGGGTGTTGCTGGCTGGCCAGCATTTATTGCACGTCCCAAGTTGCCTTTGAGAAGGTGATGAGATCCCTTCTTGAACTGCTGCAGTCCACTTGCTGTAGGTTGACCTAAAATGCCCTTTAGTACAGATCTCCAGCATTCTGATCCAACGACACTGAAGGAAATGTCAGGAATCATGGAGGGAAGCTCTGGACTTGTCCAGGTACACAGTGACCTCTTAAAGACTGCATCTGCTCCAGGGATGCTAGTTCCCAGCTGTGATACTGATGTGGGAATCGCATATGATAAGGTGGGGCAGACGTCATACATGACAGGGGAGGGAAAAACAAATAATATGGTGTGTTTAGTAAAACCAAGCAAGAAATCTCACTCATGGCGAGAATCCTCCAAAACTCTTAACACTACTTTGAGTCATAGAGTCATAGAGATGGACAGCATGGAAACAGACCCCTCGGTCCAACCTGTCCATGCCGACCAGATATCCCAACCCAATCTAGTCCCACCTGCCAGCACCCGGCCCATATCCCTCCATACCCTTCCTATTCATATACCCATCCAAATGCCTCTTAAATGTTGCAATTGTACCAGCCTCCACCACTTCCTCTGGCAGCTCATTCCATACCATCCTCTGTGTGAAAAAGTTGCCTCTTAGGTCTCTTTTATATCTTTCCCCTCTCACCCTAAACCTATGCCGTCTAGTTCTGGACTCCCCGACCGCAGGGAAAAGGCTTTGTCTATTTATCCTATCCATGCCCCTCATAATTTTGTAAATCTCTATAAGGTCACTCCTCAGCCCCCGACACTCCAGGGAAAACAGCCCCAGCCTGTTCAGCTTCTCCCTGTAGCTTAGATCCTCCAACCCTGGCAATATCCTTGTAAATCTTTTCTGAACCCTTTCAAGTTTCACAACATCTTTCCGATAGGAAGGAGACCAGAATTGCACACAATATTCCAACAGTGGCTTAACCAATGTCCTGTACAGCTGCAACATGACCTCCCAACTCCTGTACTCAATACTCTGACCAATAAAGGAAAGCATACCGAACGTCTTCTTCTCTATCCTATCTACCATTAAGTGTATAAGTCCTGCTAAGATTTGCTTTCCCAAAATGCACTTAAATAAAACCATGTGATTTATTAACTAGAAAACGAAGATGAGGAAAATAAATGGGGCTAAAGGCAGATATGTCCCTTGGACCAGATGGGTTGCATCCAGAATTTTAAAAGAGGTAGTTGTAGAGATAGTAAATGCACTGGAGTAATCTTTCAGGAATCCTTAGATTTGGGAAAAGTCCTAGAGAATTGGAAAACTGCCAATGCAAAACCCTTATTCAAAAAAAAAGGAAATGATAGATATTTATAGGCCAGTTAGCTTAGCATCTGTTATTGGGAATATGTGTGAGTCTATTACACGAGATTTTATAGCAGAGCACTTAAAAATATACAATATAATCAAGTAGAGTCAGCATTGCTTCTGAAGGGGAATTCATGCCTGAATTGATTAGAATTATTTGAGGAGGTTACAAACAGGACAGACAAAGGGGCACCAATAAATGTAATACATTTGGATTTTCAAAAAGTGTTTGTTAAGGTACTGCATTAAGAGCTACTTAATAAAATGGGATCAGGCGTAGTATTAGTTTGGATAGAAGATTGGATAACTAATAGAAAAAAAACAATTCTGAGGTAAAACTGGTATTTTCAGAATGATGTGAAGGTGCAGGTGTTAGACTGGAGTGGACAGTGTCAGAAGTCACACAACACCAGGTTATTGTCCAACAGGTTCATTTGAAATCACACACTTTCGGAGCGCTGCTCCTTCGTCAAGTGAAGTATCACTTGAACTTCGCCTGATGAAGGAGCAACTCTCTGATTGTTTGTGATTTCAAATAAACATGTTAGACTACAACCTGGTGTTGTGTGACTTCTGATTTTCAGGATGGCAACCTTTAACCAGTAGAGTGTGACAGGGATCAGTGCTGGGGGCACAATTATTTCCAATGTATATTAATGATTTGACTGACGAAAGTGAATCGACTATAGCCAAGTTGGTGGATGACACAAGCAGTTTTTCTTTCCAATTCATGAGATGAGGCTCGACCAGAATTTATTGCTCGTCCCAATTCCCCAGAGGCCTATGTGAAGAGGCAATCACATAGCTGTGGGTTTGGAAATAAAACAAAGTGAACGTGGCCACTAGTTATGACAAAGTGGACAAATTAAAAAGGATAACAAAGATTATTGTTTTCACATTTATGGAAAGCAAAAAAACTTAAATAACAAAGTTTCTTCTCTGGAGGCTCACTAAAATAATTAATTTTGTGTTTGAAGTTTCATTTATGCCCAAGAGTATTATGTGAAATAATTTGGCAGATAAGAACATACTCAAACAAACATCAGGGACTTGTAGAGCTACAGTAGGGTCCCATGTTAAGGTAGAGGTGGATGAGCGTTAAGCAGATTTCAAATCCTGTTTTGGTTTATACTTAGGAAATTGAGTGTCTTGAATCCCAAATAATCTAATAGTCACTTTCAAAATATAAACAACCTAAACAAAAACTTAGCTTTCAAAACTTTGATGAAATGTCAGAAAGATTGACCTTGTTGTGCCCACCATCAAAGCAGCAATACTGAAAAGGGGGAAATCATCTGCGGAGATGGGCAGATGGTTTATTATCCTGTGTTCTGTGATGTTTTAGGTGAATAGTAGTGTGAGATATTGCTGATGTCTTTAGTTCACAGTAAAAACTACTTCTTGAATAGGGCATTAGCAACTACAGATAAGATTGCAAGGATATCCAATTTCCTAATTACAATCCAAAACAAGATTTGAAATCTGTTCAAAGCTCATCTTCCTCAACCTTAACATGGGACCCTGCTGTAGTTTTACAAATCTCTGGTGTTTGATCATGCAAGCTGTTTTCTGTCAAATTATTTCACATAAAACTCTTGGGTATTGTAGTTCTTTTTATTTTCCTGATCAGTTTTAAATAATCTTCATGTTATTTTGGTCTAATGCCCACCTTTGACTGACAAACGGTTATACACCAACTGCACAGCATTCACTCTAGATTCCTGCTTACAGACTGTTAGATAAAATATACAACTGGTTTGTTTATTTTTTGAATTTTGAAATTTCTTCACTGCTATCTTAGTTACTAAAGGTTTTCGGAAACTGTGCAGGTTGATTTTACATTAGGGAAACTGAATGGCCCCCATCAAGTGATAACTTATGGTCACTCAGCTGTTTGCTTTATTCATTCACAGGATGAAGATATCGCTGGCTAAGCTAGTGTTACTTAATTCAGCCATTGCTGTGAGTCTGTAGTCACACTTAGTTTCCTTTCCTAAAGGGCACTAGAGACAGTCAGCAATGAACTCTTAATTCCAGACTTTTTCTTTAATTGAATTCACTCCCACCATGACAGGATTCAAACTCAGATCTCCAAAAAATTACCGGGGTCTCAAGATTAACAGCCCAGCATTAATACCATTGCCTCCCCTTGTGTCATCTAGCTTTAATTTGGAATGATATGATGCAAAAATTCCAAGGGACAGCTTTGCTGATGTTTATCAGGACAACTGCTATTAAGAAAGAACAAACTAAAAGTTGTTCGTCCTCTTTAGAAATATTCATGGAAGTTATTTCAGGTAGCAATCTCAGACAATGGTCATAACATAAAGGCTTTCACTACCTCAGGACATCATAAGCAAAAACAGAAATTGCTGAAAAATCACAGCAGGTTTAGCAGCAGCTGTGGAGATAAAGCAGAGGTAATGTTTTGGCACATCCCAAAGTGCCGTACAGCCAATGAAGTTCTTCTGAATGGTGGACATTATGATACTGTAAGAAATGTGGCAGTCAAGCTGTGTATAGTAAGCTCCCTCAAGCAGTAATGTGTTATTAAACTGGCAATATTTAAGGATGTGATGCCAATCAAGCGGGCTGCTTTGTCCTAGACGATGCCAAGCTTCTTGAGTGTTGTTGGAGCTGCACACACTTCTGAGTTGAGACTTGTTGATGGTGGACAGACTTTTGGAATCAGGAGTTGCAGTAATCCTATCCTCTGACATGCTCTTGTAACCATTGAGTTTATGTGTCAAGTCCAGCTGAGTTTCTGGTCAAGCATAACCCCCAGGATCTTGAATGTCATGGGGCGCTCGTTAGATTGTCTCTTACTGGTGATCGTTGTAGCCCGGCATTGTTGTGGCCCTAATGTTATTTGCCACTTGTCAGTCCAAGTCTGGATATTGTCCAGATTATGGACTGCTTCAGTAGTCATGGACTGCTTCGAAGAGGAGGAATTTCTTCTCTCAGACGGTTGTGAATCTGTGGAGTTTTTTAAACCACCAAGCTTGTATTAACCATACTTGAGCCAAAAAATGCGGCACTCGAAAAGCACGGCTGGTCAGGCAGCGTCCGAGGAGCAGGAGAATCAATGTTTCAGACATAAACCCTTCATCAGGAATGAGGCCATATGTGAGGTTGAGATTCAAAGATTTTTAATAGGGAGGGGAATCAAGGATTATGGGGATAAAGCAGGAAAGTGGAGTTGAGATGATCAGATCAGCCCTGGTTTCATTAAATGATGGAAAATGGGTTGAAGTTCATTTTGGTTGAAAGAATAATAAAATAACGTATTATCTAAACAATAAAAGACTGCAGAACTCTGAGATGGAAGGACCATGAATCACAAAAGGTTGGTATGTATGTACAGCAAGAAATTAGGAAAGCTAATCGAATGTTATATATTAAGAGGGGCTTGAATAAATAAGTGGACAAGTTATCCTCCATTATACAGGGCACTGGTGAGACCATGTCTGAAGTGTGGTGCAGGGTCTCGGTCTTCTTATTAAGGAAAGTTGAAATGCATCGGAAATAGTTCAGGGAATATTTACTAAGACAATACCTGGATGAAGAAAGGCTGGATAAGGCAGGCTTATATCTGCTGGAGTTTAGACAGATAAGAGGCAACTTGATTAAAATACATAAGATCCTGAGGGGTCTGAACAGGGTATATGTCTAGAGATCGTTTTCTCGTATCAGAGAGTCTAGAATGAGGAGCCAGTGTTCAAAAATAAATTGTTAACAATTTTGAAAGAGAGGGAAGAAGAACAATTTTCCCAGAAAAGTGTGAGTCTTTGGAACTCTTCTTTGGAAGAATTGCCTTTTTTTTATTCAGTGAGGGACATGGGTCAGCATTTATTGTCCATCCCTTGTTGCCCTTGAGAAGGTGGGGGCGAGCTGCCTCCTTGGACCACTGCTGTGAGTTGACCCACAATGCTTCTAGGGAAGGAGTCCCAGGCTTTTGACCAAATGACACAACAGTTCACCAGTATACTTTTAAGCGGATATTGTCCAGATGGGACTTGTCCACCTTAATGCCTTTTAGAATACCTAACATTTCCTCCCTCCTCATTCAGACTTGACCTAGAGTAATCAAAGATCTATCCCTAACCTCAACATTCGCCATGTTCCTCTCCTCGGTGAGTACCAATGCAAAGTACTTGTTAAGAATCTCTTGATAAACAAGAGGTTGAGGGGTTCCAGAACTAGGTGGGATTGTGGAATAATCTGGTCAGCAATTAGTTTACACGTCAGTGGGACCAAATAACATATTCCTGGCGCCTCAGTGATTTTTTTGTATGTTCATATGTTCGAGTGGACATAAAAGATCCCATGGCACTGTATCAGAGAAGATTTGCGTGTGTGTGTCTGTGAGAGAATGTGCATGTCTGTCTGTGTATGCATTTATGTGTGTGTTCATGTGTGTGAATGTGTGTTCGTGTGTGTCTGTGTCTGCGTGTGTGTGTGTCTGTGTGTGTCTGTGAGTGATTGTGTGTATTTGTGTTTATGCATGGGTAGGAGAGCTTATGTATGTGTATCTCAGTGTGTGTGTGTATGTGTATGTGTGTAAGACAGTTTATGTCCTGTCCTGGGCCGGACTGGAACCAATGTCCTTGGGGGTGCTTTTGCTAACATTGTTGGGGAAGGTTTAAATTAATGTGACAGTGGGATGGGAACAAAATGAGGAGGTAAGTGGACAGGAAGGGGATAGTAACTAAAGCCTGTAAGGAACTAAATATTGAAGTCAGTGTGACTAAGAGGAAGAGTGGGCAGGGAGCAGATGATGAATGCAAAGGGACAGGTGGTCTGAGGTGCATTTGTTTTAATGGGAGAAGTGTGGTAGGTAAGGCAGATGAACTTACGGCTTGGATTAGTACCTGGGAGTATGATGTTATTGTTATCACTGAGACTTGTTTGAGGGAAGGGCATGATTGGCAACAAAATATCCCAGGATGTTAATGTTTCAGCCGCGATAGAGAGGGAGGTAAAAGGGGTGGAGGAGTTGCATTAACTGGTCAGGCAGAATATCACAGCTGTGTTGAAGGAGGGCACTATGGAGGTCTATGAGCACTATGAGCAGTGAGGCAATATGGGCAGAGCTCAGAAGTAGGAAGGGTGCGGTAACAATGTTGGGCTATAACTACAGGCCTTCCAACAGCGAGTGTGAGATAGAGGGACAAACACATAGACAGATTATGGAAAGGTATAGGAGCAATGGGGTGGTAGTGATGGGAGATTTTAATTTTCCCAACATTGACTGGGATTCACTTAGTGTTAGAGGTTTAGATGGAGTAGTATTTGTAAGGAGCATCCAGGAGCGTTTTCTGGAGCGGTATGCAAATAGTCCAACTCAGAAAGGGGCCATACTGGACCTGGTATTAAGAAATGAACCAGGCCAGGTGGTTGAAGTTTCAGTGGGGGATTACTTTGGGAATAGTGACCACAATTCCATAAGTTTTATAATACCTATGGACAAAGATGAGAGTGGTCCTAAAGGGAGAGTGCGAGATTAGGGGAAGGCCAACTATCCCAAAATTCGGCAGGAGCTGGAGAATGTAAATTGGGAGCAGTTGTTTGAATGGAAATTGACATTCGATATCTGGGAGGTTTTTAAAGAGAGGTTGATTAGAGTTCAGGAGAGATATAATCCTGTGAAAATGAGGGATAGAAATGGCAAGATAAGGGAACCATGGATGACAAGTGAAATTGTGAGACTAGCTAAGAGGAAAAAGGATGAGTACACAAGGTCTAGATGACTGAAAACAGACAAAGCTTTGGAAGAATACAAGGAATGTTGGACCAATCAAATATGAGGGATTAAAAGGGCCAAAAGGGGTCATGAGATATCCTTAGCGAGCAGGGTTAAGGAAAACCCCAAAGCCTTTTATTTGTATATAAGGAGCAAGAGGGTAACTAGAGAAAGGGTTGACCCTCTCAAGGACAAAGGAGGAAAGATATGCATGGAGTCAGAGAAAATGAGTACTTTCACCAAGGAGAGGAACATGGCGGATGTTGACGTTAGGGATAGAGCTTTGATTACTCGAGGTCACGTCGGCATAAGAAGGGGGGAAATGTTAGGTATTCTGAAAGGCATTAAGGTGGACAAGCCCCCAGGTCCGGATTGGATCTATTCCAAGTTCCTGAGGGAGGTGAGAGAGGAAATAGCTGGGGTGAACAGATATCTTTGCAGCATACTTGAACATGGGGGAGGACCCAGAGGACTGGAGAATTGCTAATGTTGTTCCCTTGTTTAAGAAGGGTAGCAGGGATAATCCAAATAATTACACACCTGTGAGCCTGATGTCAGTGGTAGGGAAGCTACTGGAGAAGGTACTGAGGGATAGGATCTATTTACATTGGGAAGAAAATGGGCATACCAGTGATAGGCAGCATGGTCTTGTGCGGGGAAGGTTATGTCTTACAAACTTAATGGAATTATTTGAAGAGGTGACAAAGTTGATTGATGAGGGAAGGGATGTAGATATCATGTACCTGGACTTTAGTAAGGCGTTTGATAAGGTTCCCCATGGTAGGCTGATGAAGAAGGTGAAGTCGCACAGGGTCCAAGGTGTACTGGCTAGATAGATAGAGAACTGGTTGTGCAACAGGAGACAGAGAGTAGTAGAGGAAGGGAGCTTCTCAAAATGGAGAACTATGACCAGTGGTGTTCCAGGGATTCGTACAGGGACCACTGTTGTTTGTGATGTAGATAAATGATTTGGAGGAAGGTGTAGGTTGCCTCATTAGCAAGTTTGCAGATTACACTATGATTGGTGGAATAGCAGACAGTGAAGGGGACTGGCAGAGAATATAGCAGAATATAGATAAATTGGAGAGTGGGGCAGACAAATGGCAGACAGAGTTCAATCAGGGCAAATGCAAGGGTGATGCATTTTGAAAGATCCAATTCGAGACTGAACTATACAGTAAATGGAAAAGTACTGGTTAAAATTGATGTACAGAGAGATCTGGGTGTTCATGTCCATTGTTCCCTGAAGGTAGCAGTGCAGGTCAATAGAGTGGCCAAGAAGGCATACGGCATGCTTTCCTTCATTGAATGGGGTATCAAGTTGGCAGGTCATGTTACAGTTGTAGAAGACTTTAGTTTGGCCACATTTGGAATACTGCGTACAGTTCTGGTCACCACGTTACCAAAAGGATGTGGATAGTTTGGAGAGAGTGCAGAGGAGATTCACCAGGATGTTGCCTGGTATGGAGGGTGCGAGCTGTGAGGACAGGTTGAGTAGATTAGGATTATGTTCATGGGGCGACTGGATCGAGGCCGACAAAATCATGAGAGTTGTAGACAGGATAGACAGCAAGAAACTTTTTCCCAGAGTGGAGGACTCAATTACTAGGGATGGTGAGTTCAAAGTCAGAGGGGAAAAGTTTAGGGGAGATATGCATGGAAAATTCTTCACACAGAGGGTGGTGGGTGCCTGGAATGCTTTGCCAGCAGAGGTGGTCGGGGTGGGAATGATAGCGTCATTTAAGATGCATCTTGACTGATACATGAATGGGCAGGGAGCAATGGGATCAGATCCTTAGAAAATAGCCAACAGGTTTAGATAGGCGATCGAGATCAGCTCAGGCTTGGAGTGTGTGTGTGCACTTGTATCTGGGTGTGAGTGTGTTTGGCTGTGTGTGTTTGTGGGTTGGGGACGGGGGGCATACTCCTAGTGTCTTTGTCATTATTTATCCTTCAACCCCCATCACTAAAGGAGATGATTTTTTTTGTCACATTACTGCTTATGGGAGCTTGCTATGTACGAGTTGATTGTTGCATATGCTGTCTGTGTGAAAGAGTTCATGTGTGTGTCTGTGTGTGTGTGCACTTGAGTCTGGGTGTGAGTGTGTTTGGCTGTGTGTGTTTGTGGGTTGGGGACGGGAGGCATACTCCTAGTGTCTTTGTCATTATTTATCCTTCAACCCCCATCACTAAAGGAGATGATCTTTTTTTTGTCACATTACTGCTTATGGGAGCTTACTATGTACGAGTTGATTGTTGCATATGCTCCATTGCAACAATTATGAGAATTCATTGGCTGTAAAGTATGTCAGATTGTCCCATAGCCATGGAAGGCACTACATAAATGCAAGGCTTTGTAAAGGTGAAACATAAATGCAAGTTGCTGTAACACTCAATAGAGGAGATGGGAGTTTGCTCAGTTGTCTTGAGTGTTGGTCAGCACATAGTTTGGTCCTTTCCAGCTGAGGCAGGGGTACCTGACCTGGAGTGAAACATCACAACCATTTGCTGCAGTTTGGAAAGTAATTGCCAAGTTCATACCATCTTAGCATCTCCAGTAAATGAGCAGAGAGAGTAATGCTGAAACAAATGTGTTAAGCGCTCATACAAGTTTGACATCCCAGTGTGTAACATAAATTGTGTCTTTTCTAAGCTCAGTGAACCATTAATAATCATCTCTTTCTAATGACTAAACCACGGCTGTTTCCATTTTAATAGTGACATTTAATCAGCACTTTTTTTTAAACTACAAAGGTCTCGCAAATAATATGAGTGTATCTTCAATTAAAGCAAACTGTAATTACTGGCATTGAGTTCTGCAAGAGGTGGGGCAGGAGGAATCGGTCACCTGCATTCAACCTACCCATCCAATCCCTGTAATTAACAATTCTCTTTGAAGTGCTTCAAAAGACCATCCGAATATAGCTTTGTTGATTGCAATTTCCAAGAATGTTATCACTCTATCCCAATTGTGTTCCTCCCACTTCATCAAGACACTACTTATTATGCTAATCATCTACTGGAGTTCCCGCGTGAAACAAATTTTTTGCAGATACTTCAGCGGAGGGTGGCTCAGGACTATGAACGAAGTTTGTACGACTGTGGGATTCTGGACTGGTTAAGCTGCACTATGATATGACAGCCTGTCACAGTACAATAAGGCAGTTCAATACTTTTCGTCATTTACATAAATGATTTGGATATGAACATAGGAGGTAGAGTTAGTAAGTTTGCAGATGACACCAACATTGGCGGTGTAGTGGACAGCGAAGAATGAGATCTTGATCAGATGGGCCAATGGGCTGAGGAGTGGCAGATGCAGTTTAATTTAGATAAATGTGAGGTGCTGCATTTTGGGAAAGCAAATCTTAACAGGTCTTATACACTTAATGGTAAGGTCCTAGGGAGTGTTGCTGAACAAAGAGACCTTGGAATGCAGGTTCATAGCTTCTTGAAAGTGGAGTTGCAGGTAGATAGGATAGTGAAGAAGGCGTTTGGTATGTTTTTCTTTATTGGTCAGAATATTGAGTACAGGAGTTGGGAGGTCATGTTGCGGCTGTACAGGACATTGGTTAGGCCACTTTTAGAATATTGCATTCAATTCCATTATCCATCCTATTGGAAAGATGTTGTGAAACTTGAAAGGGCTCAGAAAATATTTACTTTTGGAGGGTTTGAGCTATAGGGAGAGGTTGATATAGAGAGGTTGCTTTCCCTGGAGCGTCGGAGGCTGAGGAGTGACCTTATAGTGGTTTATAAAATCATGAGGGTGATGGATAGGATAAGTAGATGAGATATTTTTCCAGGGATGGGGGAATCTAGAACTAGAAGGCATAGGTTTAGGATGAGAGGGGAAAGATATAAAAGAGACCTAAGGGCAACTGTTTTACGCAGAGGGTGGTGTGTATATGGAATGAGCTGCCAGAGGAAGTGGTGGAGGCTGGTACAATTGCAACATTTAAAAGGCATCTGGATGGGTATATGAATAGGAAGGGTGTGGAGGGATATGGGCCAAGCACTGGCAAATGGGACTAGATTAGGTTGGAATATCTCGTCAGCATGGGCGAGTTAGATGAAGGGTCTATTTCCGTGCTGTATATCTCTATGACTCTATGACTTCTGAAAGAATTGTACAAAGGCCAGAATACTATCATCAAGTCACCCTTTATTTACACGTGTCCAGTATGTGGGCTCTGATCAGCCAACTCAGAGCCAGTCCATAGAATGAGGAGATTCTGAATCCCGTGTATGTATCTGCCAGCCTGGGCTCCCTGATTGGACCAGGTTAACAACCACAATCAAACATCTCATAGTCAATGAGATCCATCTGGCCCTCGCTCCAATTTGTACAACTCATTTCATCAGGGAATTCAGGAGTGGTTAGCCAGTGATGTCCCACACCCGTGCAGGAGGCTCAGTGGTTAGCGTTGCTGTCCTTCCAGCACTCGGGACATGAGTTCGATTCCAACCTTGGGCGACTGTCTGTGTAGAGTTTGCACATTCTCCCTGTGTCTGTGTAGGTTTTCTCCCATCGTTCAAAGATGTGCAGATTAGGTGAATTGCCCATGCTATATTGCTAATCCTGTGCAGGGATGTCCAGCGAGATGGATTAGCCATGGGAAATGCAGAGTTAAGGAGATAAGGTGGGGGCACTGGGCCTGGTGGGATGTTCTTCAGAGAGTTGGTGTGAATATGAAAGACCAAATAGCCTCTTTTCACACTGAATTGAGTTGAATTGAATTGAATTTATTGTCACGTGTACCGAGGCACAGTGAAAAGCTTTGTCAGGCAGATCACAGAGTTAAGTGGCATAGATAGTAAATAATAGATAAACAGAGGCAAAAACAAAAACACAGGTACAGGTGAATGTTAAGTGTTTATGAGTCTATTCAGTATTCTAACAACAGTAGTGTAGAAATTGTTACGAAACCAACTGGTGAGTATGTTTAGGCTTCTCTACCTTCTCCCTGATGGTAGAGGTTGTAGAAAAACATTGCCAGGGTGGGATGGATTTTTAAGAATGCTGGCGGCCTTTCCTTGATAGCGGGCCTGGTAGATGGATTCTACTGCTGGGAGGTTGGCCTTTGTGATTGTCCAGGCCAAGTTCACCACTCTTTGTAACCGCCTCCGATTACAGTTGCCATACCAGGTAGTGATACTTCCAGACAGACTGCTCTCAATGGTGCATCTTTAAAAATTTGCAAGGGTATTCGCCGTCATGCCAAATTTCCTCAGCTGTCTAAGGAAGAAGAGATGTTGTTGGGCCTCTATAACCAGTGCGTCCACACGAACAGTCCAAGAAAGCTAGTTGTGGATAACCACAGGGATACTTTAGGGATACTATGTAGGAATATATCAAACAAAACCCTTGCTATACCAGAAGCTCTTCTTCTTTCTTATCGGTGATGACAGCGGCCCCATTATCAGGCAAGGCGCAGGACTTTCCTAGTTTCATGGATGAAGACAGTAGGTGGAGAAGGTAAAGGTCCTGAGATGACACCTCAGCAGACCGCTGAGTTTCCAAATCTGGGCTGTCTTGCCGGGCAAGTAGTGACCAATATTGGCTACCCAGCTGACAGCAAGGGGTTGTCAATTTTGAGAATAATGTATGCAAAAAGCTTGACTGAGTAATGGATAGATTGACGATTGGTCTTCAGTTCAGGCTGTGACCTGCCAAAGGGGCCTTGCTGTGGTGGAGAGGACCAGCAAGGCCTCAAATTCTCACCAGTCCAATGGATTAGCGAGGGCAGGTTAGTCAACAGACATAGGCTGCAAGCCATTTAGTGGAGGGTTTTCCATCAGCAGTATCTATCCCTACCAGTGGGATTCTGCTCTTCCTAAATTGTAAGTCCCTCTGATTGGGCCTGCAGCCTCAGGAACCCATTTACCATTGGTTCTGACTATAACAGGAGAAATGCGTAGATAACCAGTTACCACAATTCTGCCAGTCACATTGTTAGCGTAATAATATTGTAATTTAGAGCAATATCAATTGGAGCTACAATTTGATTCATTGTGATTTCATGATGGTTTCCTTTACATAATCATTCTTACAAATCCCAGTAAGTTCCACATGTTTCCCATGCAACTTGACCATTCAAAATGCATAAATATGTATTACATCTGATTTTCTGATCTGATGAATTCATAGAATCCCTACAATGTGGAAACAGGCCATTTGGCCCAACAAGTCCATAGTGACCCTCCAACGAGTAACCCTCCCAGACCAATTCCCCTACACTATTTCTCTACATTTACTCCTGACTGATGCACATCCCTGAATGCTCTGGACAATTTAGCATGGCCAATTCACCCAACCTGCACATCTTTGGATTGTGGGAGAAAACCCAAGGAAACCCACGCAGACATGGGGAGAATGTGCAAACTCCACACAGATAGTTGCCTGAGGGTGGATTCAAACCCAAGTCCTTGGTGTTGTGAGGCATCAGTGCTAACCACTGAACCACTGAACTCTCAGTTCACTCTTTGCTCTCCCTACCTCATCAGGCTCCTTGTCTTCCTTTCACTCTCCCACTTCCCTGGAATTTGCGACTTGCATAAAAAAATCCGAGTTTCTGCAGAAATGATGGATTAAGGCAAAAAAAAACCCAAAAAAGAAACTCTTGTAGGCCTCAGGTCCTGGAAACAAACATAAACTGTGATAACACATCACATCCGCTGAATTTCCTGTCAATGAAGCTGAATTATTGACAGCTCTAGATTGGAGATAAATGTTCCAATCTGATTCCATTTAACTTGGATTTAAGTTTTTAAGAATTGGTCACAATTCAAGCTTCATCAGTGAGGCAGAACTGTTAGCATTTGAAATTTTCACTCAGTCTACCAGAACTCCAGGATAATGTTCTGGGGACATGGGGTTGAATTCTAGCGTAGTAAATATTGAAATTTGAATCCATTTTTAGTGGATTTGAAGGCAATGCTTGAGAACATTCAACTTTACCTCATTTATAAAACAAATATCATACAGTTTCATTCTAAAAGTATAATACCAGGAAGTCTTAATGGCTTAATGGGTGTCACATGGACAAAGAAAAAGCATGTGCACTTTTTTTGGTGTCTAACGTTAATCATTTAAATCCTAGAAAAGAAAGGTCTTACTTTAATCAATACAATACAAAACAAGCTTTTGCTGATTACAAAATACTGAGCACAAGTCTGGCTTCAAATTTAAAATGCACAGGACACAGCCTAAATGTTCTGAGGAAGGGTCACTAGACCTGAAATGGTAACTCTGCTTTCTCTGCACAGACGCTGTGGAACCTGCTGAGTCTTTCCAAAAATTTGTGGTTTTAATTCTGATTTCCAGCATTTTCACTTCTTTGGGATTTCCTTTTCTCACATGATTTCCAAGGGTCCATTTTTTATAAGTATTGACTGAAAGTTCAGACTTTACTCATATCCTTCCATTTTTTCTTAACTGTCCATAATTTCCTCACTCCCCAATAGTTGAGGTTAATATAGTTCAGTTTCTAGTTGGATTGCTGTGTTTGGTGTCAATCCAAGGTAACTGAAAGATGTGGGCGAACTTGTATTTCTTATCCATCTTTCTTTGTTAGACATTCAGGATAAATTGTTTGCGAAGTTACTCTGGGCACTTTTAAGCAACCGATTCAGACTGGTCATGACAAACGTCTGTGAGAGTTGGCCTTAAACCTGTTCCTTTGGGACCATGAACAGTAACAGTCCCAATGTGTCCCTCGAACCGATCACGAGGGATCTGCACCTCAGCTTTAACTAGGCCCTTCATAAAATTTTAGTTTTGTTAGAAGTTCAAAAATGGACAAGACAGAATAAACTTTGGGAAACTGCCTCTCTGGCTCAAACTTCCAGTCAGTTGAAAAAGTACGTGAACCCATCTGTGTCCTTTCCATTCACCTCTTGGTTATTCTTAATCCTGATGTCGTGACCATTTTTTTTCTCACAAAAGCCCACACTTTAGAGCCACTGGCATCAGTAGTTTTTCAAGAAAAATGGAGGTGCTACATTTGTCCCTATCAAGAGTTTCATTTCACAAGAATACAAACTGGAGACATTGAGCATTTGAATTCAGTAGCTAGAAAGTTCACTCTCTGGTCTTCCTCCACCAGAAGAAGGCATATTTCCATCGAGAACTGTCCACTAATTGCAAAAACTAGTTAATACATTTTCTTCCCTCAGACACATAGCTAGACACGCTTGACACTGTGCAGGGGAGGAGAGGGACCTATGCTTTAGAAAAAGTGTGACAGGGAACTGGAAAAACAGCTTGATAATGAGCATGAGAGACAGCAGCATCAACAGCTTCTTAAACAATGTGAGAGCATGTGTTATTTTATTTATTCATTTTTGGGATGTGGACATCGCTGGCTAGGCCAGCATTCATTTCCTGTCCATAATTGTCCTTGAGAAGGTGGTGGTGAACTGCCTTCTTGAACCACCGCAGTCCAGCTACTGTGGGTTCACCCACAATGCCCTTAGGGAGGGAATTCTGGGTTTTTGACCCACCAGTAGTGAAGGAATCGCAATATATTTCCAAGTGAGGTTGGTGACTGGCTTGGAGGGGAACTTGAAGCTCCCATCAATCTGCTGCCCATGTCCTTCTAGATGGAAGTGGTTATGGGTTTGAAAGATTCTGTCTGAGGATCTTTCATGAATTTCTGCAGTATATCTTATCGATAGTACACACTTCTGCTCCTGAGCGTTGGTGGTGGAGGGAGTGGATGCTTGCACATGTGGTGCCAATCAAGCAGGTTGCTTTGTCCTGGATGGTGTCAAGCTTCTTCAGTGTTGTTGGAGCGGCACCCATCCAGGAAAGTGGGAAACATTCAATCACACTCTTGACTTGTATCTTGTAGATAGTGAACAGGCTTTGGGGAGTCAGGGGGTGAATTACCCACCATAGCATTCCTAGCCTCTGACTTGCTCTTGTAGCCATTGGGTTTATGTGGTGAGTCCAGTTGGGTGTCTGGTCAATGATAGCCCCCAAAATATTGATAGTGGGGGATTCATTGATAGTATCCCCATTGAAAATAACATCATATGTATGCAGCATCATAATGAGAACAGTGGACTGTGTGAGAAGGGCAGTGATAGAGAGCCCCTTCAACCTGTTTCTTCTGGTAGGAGCCGAAGTGTGACAACAGGCCATCTCACCATCAAGGCAACTCAGCAGGAGTTCCACAGGAAAGCTGGTAGGTGATTTGTAGATATGTTATCCGTATCTATTAACTGGCAATTGCTTTAAATCAGATGTATTAATACAGGTGAAGAATACAGTTAAGAAATTGACCTTTAAAAATATTTAACATCCAAGTGAATTTATTGAAAAGAATAGAGTGGCTGGGCAGGTGATGTGATGCAGCTGTAGTAAGTGGAAACATCTGGGCATCAGTACGATCCATAATGTCTACATCTGAAGCAAGTCTTGGCTGCTTGAGAAGTTTCTGCTCAGAACTGATGAGCAGTGGACACTGTGACACATCAGGGATGAGGAGAGGTATTTAGACACTGTGATTCAGGAGACAGTCATACCCATTCAATTACTTACATCAAATTTATTCTGTGGTCAGAGACGAGAGGGTGTGACTGTGAGTTAGGCAGGTATGGAGGTTCAGAATTAGGCTTTGGAGGAGCCTCTGTTTGTGTACCCATTCCACATCAGAAGCAAGAACCTCTTACCTGTAGGAACAGTGTTCATTTAAACTGTGCTGGGACCAGCGTCTTGGCGAGTCATATAATTAGGGTTGTAGATAGGACTTCAAACTAATTACAAAGGGGAGGGCTGAAATGAAGGGAAATTTAAAAAACGTAAAAGAAACAAGACAGTAGAGGCATGGGGGGGGGGGGGGGGGGAAGAGGTGAACAATAATTAAGTGTGATAGGAAGGGGCAGAAAATGTCAACAGAGAGCAGCAGAACTTAGAACCAGAGTAAGAGTGCCAATAGGTCAAAGATCAAGGTTCTTTCTCTGAATGCATGCAGCATTTGCAACAAGATGGATGAGTTGCCAACTCAAGCGGTAGGACAAATTTGGCAGTGACAACAGCAAGGCAGGTTATTATCTGAAAGGTGATAGATTGGGAAAGAGGGAAGTGCAGTAAGACCTGGGTGTCCTTGTACACTAGTGACTGAAAGTAAGCCTACAGGTGCAGAAGGCAGTGAAGAAGGGAAATACTATGTTGGCCTTCATAACGAGAGGATTCAAGTACAGGGGCAAAGATGTCATACCACAATTATACAGACCCTGAGTGAGACCCCATCTGGAGTATTGTGTGCAGTTTTGGTCTCCTTTCATACAAAGGATATTCTGGCTATGGAGGGAATACACCAAAGGTTTTCCAGACTGATTCCTGGGATTGATGTATGAAGAGAGACTGGATCAGTTAGGACTAATTTCTTTGGAATTTAGAAGATTGAGGAAGATCTATACAATTCTATAAAAACCTATGAAATTCTAACAGGGCAGGATAAATGGTGGAACGATGTTCCCGATTATCAGTCGTGATCTGGAAGTGCTGGTGTTGGACTAGGGTGTACAAAGTTAAAAACACCAGGTTATAGTCCAACAGGTTTATTTGGAAGCACTGATTTTTGGAGCACTGCGCCTTCATCAGGTGGCTGTGGAGTATAAATTCTGTGTCTTACGATCTTATACTCCACAACCACCTGATGAAGGAGCAGCGCTCCGAAAGCTAGTGCTGCCAATTAAACCTGTTGGACTATAACCTGGTGTTGTGTGATTTTTAATGCGATTACCAGGGAGCCCAGAAACAGGGCTTACTCAGGTCTAAGAATAAGGGACAAGCCATTTAGGACTGAGATGAGGAGAAATTTCTTCACCCAGGGAGTGGGGAGCCTATTGAACTCTTAGGGTCAAAGGGATCCAAGACATGCGGATAAATTAGGAACAGGACACTGAGTTGGATGAATGGCCATGCTCACATTTAATGGCAGAACAGGCTCAAAAGGGAAAAATGGCCTACTCCTGCTTCTGTTTTCTATATTTCTATAGTAATGCACGTGCGTGGTTTGAGGATTAGTTAATACATAGAAAACGGAGAGTTGAGATTAATGGGTCTTTTACAAGTTAGAAAGGTGTAATTAGTGGATTGCCACAAAGGTGAATCCGAGAGTTACAATGACCTACCATATATAGTGATTTGCATGGTGCAGACTGTACTGCACCCACATTTACTGATGATGCAAACTAGGTGAGAGGGCATGTTGTGATGAGAACATTAGTACAGATTTGAGTGAGTGGGCAAAAACTTGGCAAATGGTGTTTAATGGAGGTCTGTATGAAGTTGTGTACTCTGATAGAAGGCAAACTATTACTTAAATGGAGACAGACTCCAAAAAATGCAACACAGAGAGATCTGGATGTTTTTGTGCACAGTCATACAGTTGAATGGCACAGAGACAAACCCTTTGATCCAACATGTCCATGTCAACTACATTAATTTAGTCCCATTCTCCAGCCTTTCGCCCATATCCCTCCAAACCCTGTCTATTCACATACCCATCCAGATGCCTTTTAAAATGCTGTAAATGTGCCAGCCTCCACTACTTCCTCTGGCAGCTCATTCCATACACGTACCACCCTCTGTGCGAAAAAGTTGCCCCTTAGGTCTAAAAACCTTTCCCCTATGCCCTCTAGTTTTGGACTCCCCCATCCTGGTGAAACAACCTTGTCTATTTACCCTCCCCATGCCCCTCAAGGTCATCCCTCAAATTCTGACACTCCCGAGAAAAAAGCCCAGCTTATTCAGCCTCTCCCTATATAACAAACCTTTTAACCTCGGCATCATCCTTTTCTGAAACACAAAAAGTTAACAAGTAGCAAGACAACAGGGTAATCAAGAAGGTAAATAGAAATTTGGCCTTTGCTGCTAAGGGGTTGGAGTTTAAAAACAAGAAACTCTTGCAACCACTGTATAGGATATTGATGAGGCTGCACTAGGAGTACTAGGTAGAGGTTTGGTGTGAAGAAAGGATACATTGGCATTGAAGCCTATTCAAAATAGATCCATTTGGTTAATTGTTTGGATGAAGGGGTTAAGTTATAAAGAAAATCTATAATGTTTAGGCCTTTACTAAATTGGAATTTAAAACTATAGGGGGTGATCATATTGAAACATAAGATTCTAAGGGGGCTCCATGCCAAGGTAGATATGGAGAAAAAAAAATCCCCAATGGAAGATTCTCAGTTAAGGGGACATAGTGACAGATAAAAGAGACAATCACTTAAAAATGAGATGTGAAGGCATTTCTGCTCCAAGACGATAGGGAATTTCTGGAATTCCCTTCCCTAGATAGTTGTGGACGCTAGATTGTTGAAAGCATTTATAGAGAGAGGAGATTAATTTTTGTGATTGTAGGGAGTTAAAGGCTATGCTGAACAGGCACAACAGGAGACGCCCCTCCCCCAAGTCCCTCCTTTTATCTTAGCCTGCTGGACCAACTTTCCTCATTCCTGAAGAAGGGCTTATGCCCGAAACGTCGATTCTCCTGTTCCCTGGATGCTGCCTGACCTGCTGCGCTTTTCCAGCAACACATTTCCAGTTAAAGGCTATGCTGAACAGGCACAACAGGAGAGTTAAAGCTGAGATGAGATCAGCCATGATTGTATGAAATGGTGAAGCAGGATGGAGGGGCTGAATGGCCTCCTCCTGCTTCTCGCTTCTTACCTACCTTCCTCTGCCCTCCGTTCATCCAACTCCATTACAAACTTGTCCAGCATTTTCCAAGAGGTGGGAAAATTCCTGGTAAATTAGCGAGTTGGCCAACAGTGAAAAATTGTGTGCCCTTCTGACTTCCTCTATTTTCGGCAGGAATTCAAAAATCTGGCCCATTAACCTTTAAATGCTCCTCTGTGTCTTCCCTTGCCATTTAGCACCATCTGTTAAGGAATAATTTGTAATCCCATACAAGATAGTCTTTCCGTTAGATATACATAGAGTAAGGATGATCTGGAAGCAAATGTCATGCAATTTGTTAAAAAGATTTAAACCTCGGAAAAAAGAAATGTAAAAAAGAAGTTTTTAAATAATAGGTAACAATTATTTAACGTTAGTAGCTCTACAGCAAATGGCTATATTCCAATTTAAAAGACTTTGGGTAATATGGCCAGTTCTTATCAATCTGAACTAACGTCTCAGGGATCTTGTAGCATCAATCCAAGGTCAGAATACGGATGAGGAAGATAAATATATTTTAAAGAAACTGGGACATTTGCCAAGATTTACTTTTTTCAGATTAAATCTTACATTATTGATTGCATAAAATATTTTTTAAGTTGTGTTTCTCCTGAAGCACTGGGACATTCATACAGGAGATTAGATTAAAGTTATATTGAAAACAAGAGTTTTTCATTTTTTTTCAATCACGCTTAATTTGTGAGTTGTCATCCATGAATCATAAAAAAGCTTGTGTCCAAGTTCAGTGGGTAATAGGGTAAACAAATGGAATGTTTGCCCTTATTTCGAAGGGGATAGGGAATGAAAGAAAGAGACGTTTAGCTAAAATTTTGTATTATGTCCAATCACAACTGTGCATGGCTTTTGGCCCCTTGTCCAGAGGAAGCAAGATTGGCATTGGATGCAGTTCAGTGAAGGTTCACCACGCTGATACCAGGTATTGGAGGGGGTTGTCTAATAAGGAGATGTTGAATAGATTTGGCATGTACTTAATTGGAATATATAAAAATTGAATAGAAATGTAGAAACATAGAAATTAGGTGCAGGAGTAGGCCATTCGGCCCTTCGAGCATGCACCACCATTCAATATGATCATGGCTGATCATGCAATCTCAATATCCCATTCCCACTTTCTTTTCATGCCCCTTGATCCCTTTAGCTGCAAGGACCATATCCAGCTCCATCTTGAATGTATCTAATGAACTGGCCCCAATAGCTTCCTGTGGGAGAGAATTCCACAGGTTCGCAACTCTCTGAGTGAAGACATTCTTCCTCATCTCAATCCCAAATGGCTTGCTCCTCACTCTTGGAGTGTACGAATGGCTTATCCCTTATTCTAAGATGCGATCTTACTAACACTTACAAGATTTCCTGGATGATTTGACATGGTGGGTATGGAGAGGTTGTTTTCCCTTGTGGGAGAATCTGGGATCAGAGGACATAATCTCAGAATAAGGAGTCACACATCTAATACAGAGATGAGGGGGAATTTATTCTCTTAGAGAATCTTGAATCTATGGAATCCCTTACCACAGAGGACTTTTGAGGCTGGGTGATTGGCTAGTTTCAAAGCAGAGATGTAAAGATTTTTAATCCGTAAGGAAATCAAGAGTTATCGGGAAAAGGCCGGAAAGTGGAGTTGAGAATTATCAGATCAGCCATGACCTCACTGAATTGTGGAGTTGACCTGATGGGCTGAATGCCCGACATCTGCTCTGATGTTTTATGGTATTACAATCAGCAATGGCAAAACATAAACAGCAGTGGGAGAAATAGTGGCATATTATCACTAAGCAGCTACTGCTCAAACAAAGATGAAAGCTTCGAGGTTCAAATCCCACCACAGAATCTGGGCGAGGTTAAATTGAATTAACCTGGAACCATAAAGTAGTGGTGCCATGACACTACTGTTAATCAATGTTAACAAGCTTAAAGTAAAACAAAGAACTGTCGATGCTGGAAATCTGAAACAAAAACAGAAATAGCTGGAGAAACTCAGTAGGTCTGGCAGCATCTGTGGAGAGAAAGCAGAGTTAATGTTTTATGTCCACTTTTGAAGATGGGTCAGTGGACTCAAAACATTAACTGTGTTAATAGCCCATCTAGTTTAAACTACCTTTCAAGGACTGATCTATATGTGGCTTGAGATCCACAGCACTTACATGCCCTCTGAAATAGCCTCTATGTCACTCAGTTTCAGGGTGGTTAGACATGAGCAATAAATGCCGCCTTGCTGGCAACATGCAAATCCTATGAGTGAATTTTTTTAACATATTGGTTGGTTATGCATTTACTGAAAAAAAAAATTTTGATATTTGATGCAAGTTACAGAAAGAGATGAAAGTGGTATGCTATTGTAAATTCAGCTAATCAGATGCAATTGAGTTGATAGAACATTTACACAGTTATTTGCAAACTGACAATAGACCAAAGTAATTCAGAGCCATTTGAGTAATTTCAAAGTGAATTTGCTATTGAAATGTGGAATACACATCAGTGAATTTCAGCGCAGCTACCTCCCAGCAATCTAATAATCATTGGTGGTCCCTCGTAGATGAGGATGACTCTCTCTCACTCTCAGGGTGAATCCATAGATGGCTTTACAATCTGAAGTGGCTTCCACAGACTCGGGGCAGAAGGCCATCATAGGAAGGGGCGGGAGGGGCGTTGGTTTGGCAGCCCTTTCCTGACTCTGTTTTCGGTTGGCTTCTGCTTTTCCCCCCCGAGAACAATGACAAGTGCTCCCACCACTGACCCAGTCTAATAATGGCGAAAAAAGGAACAGCAAGAGGTGGAGAAACTCAGTCAGCCCGGCAGCACCTGTGAAGAGTGGAACAGAGTAAATGCTAACGGCTGATATGACTTCTTCGGAACTGGAGAGGGGTGGAAAGGTGATGGGTTGGGGCCACTCCTTCAATCTATTAGTTGATGGATAAAAATTGAGCAGGACACCAAAGTGAAGTCCCCTTGCTTTCACTTCTCAGTAGTTCCAGGGGAGCATTCACCATGAGGGAAAGGAGGACCTTATATAAGAATCTGAACCACATGACTGCTCTCAGTGAGACTGCAGCTTTCGCTTAGTCTTGCACTGACATGCCGGTCTATATTTTACACTCAGGTTCACACTGTGGAACCATGAACCTGCAGCACACACACTCAGTCATGGGTTTGCTATCAACTAAGTCACAGCTGATACTCAGTATCAAGGTCTCTCATGTTTCTGTCAAAAACTTAAGCTGTTTTGATAGAAATGGATTTTGTTGTTTTATTACCCAAATGATTCCTGAATTAAAACTCACTAAGCAAATCTGCCTGAACAGAATAAGAAAATCTAAACTAATTAGTTATCTCAAGTGAAAGAATTAAATAAATGCTTGGTATATTTCATTTCAAATTACGGGTTGTTAAAGTCTTCTTCATTCTGCCCACAACAAACAACCAAAACACTAGAGGATACACCAAAGAAAAATAAATAACGTGCATTCAAATAGCACCTTTAACGCTGTGAAAAATATCAGTGCGCAGGAGCATTATTGGGCAAGCATTGACACTGACACACTGAAAGAAATATTAAAATGGTTGGCTAAAACCTGGGTAAAAAAAAAACTAGATTTTTAAGTGTCATCTTAAAAACGGGTGGAAAAAATTCACCAGAGGAAAGCGCATAATATTGAGACGTATTCTACATCCTGCACTAATATATAATGGGCCAATTCCATGCTTCATGATGTCATGTTGCTTTTTCATTCTTGGATTGCATCAATGGTAAGGTCAACATTTATTGCCCACCCCAGGTGAACCTTGAGCAGTTGGTATTCAGTCACCTACATGAAGAGGAATGTTGACACTCCTATCCACGTAAGTGCATCCATGTTGGGAAAGGAGTTCCAGGATTTGACCCTGTGGCAACTGAAGGAATGAAAACATATTTCAAACTCAGGATGGTGAGAGGCTTGGAGGTGAACCTACAGGTAATGGTGTTATAACTTATCTGCTGTCCTTGTTCTTCTAGATCAGGGATGTCCAACCTTCCTTAGAGAGCAGTGGAACTTCTCAATTGTTCTCTCACTCAGGGAGCAGGTGCCTAATGGATTCTACTCACTGCCTGTTCCAAACAATGACCATGTTTCCAATAATCAAACTCCAAAGTTCAATGTGACTCTTTTTGAGAGCTAACAAGCTAAATCTTACATTTTGCCTTAGAGTTAGAGAGAAAAAATGCATTGACCAAACACTTGATCACCAAGGAAGGTGTTAGGACTGTAGCCAAACAGAGGAGCTGAGTTTAACTAACCAGGAATTTGGTTCACACCTGGTGGACACACTATGTTTTGGCCTCAGTGTCCACATGATGGTCAGAGTCTGAAGCTGTTCACCTTGCAGCCTATTCCCAGCCTGCTTCGTGGGTTAGTGTCTGGAAGGTGGGTGAGAGAAGACTAACTTGTGATTTGCTCACTTGTTTACTCACTCACCTACTCACTCACTCCTTCACCCACTTGCTCCCTCACCCCCTCACTCCCTCACCCCCTCACTCATTTGCTCAGTCACTCCCTCACCCACTCACTCACTCACCCACTTACACATTCACTCACTTACCACTCATTTGCTAACTCACTCAATCATCCACTCACTCACTTGCTCAATCACGCATTCACTTACTCACTTTCACACACTCACCTACTCACTCATTCACTTACCCACCCACCCGCTCTCACACTCACTTGCTCATTCACTCACTCATTCATTAATTCACTTACTCACTCACTGACTTACTCGCGTGTGCACCCACTCACTCACTCACCCACCCACCTTCACTGATGGTCCAACTTTCATCTGAACCCCTGCCATACTTCTACCAAGAATGGCTGTCCATTTCTTGCTCCCTCCTCCACATGTCTCCCAGTTCCAGTCCTGCAGACTTACCACCAGAGTTCCAGGCTTCAGATTGACTAAAAATATTTGCACTGTGCTACTCATCCATCATGGACTATTCATGGCCCGCATTTGATACTATTTGACTCACTGATAAATATATCTGTAGCAAAAGCAAAAGGTAAAACAGGTTCTGATTGGAGGAGCAGATCCTTTCAATATCAAGCACAAAAAGCTCAGGTCAGAGGCTAGGGATCCTGCAGTGACTAACTCACTTCCTGACTCCTCAAAACCTGTGCACCATCTACAAGGCACAAAGCAGGAGTGTGTTAGAATGCTCCCTATTTGCCTGGACAGGGGCATCTCCAACAACACTCAGGAAGCTTGACAACATCCAGGACAAAACTGAAAATGTGTTGCTGGAAAAGCGCAGCAGGTCAGGCAGCATCCAAGGACCAGGAGAATCGACGTTTCGGGCATAAGCACTTCTTCAGGAAAGCCCTTCTTCAGGAAACCATCCTTCTCATTCCTGAAGAAGGGCTTATGCCCGAAACATCGATTCTCCTGTTCCTTGGATGCTGCCTGACCTGCTGCGCTTTTCCAGCAACACATTTTCAGCTCTGATCTCCGGCATCTGCAGTCCTCACTTTCTCCCCCAGCATCCAGGACAAAGCAGCCTGCTTGATTGACATCACATCCATAAAAATTCATGCCCTCCACCTTTGACCCCCAGTAGTATCGGTATGTAGTTCTACAGGATGTAGTGCAGAAATTCACTAAAGCTCCTTAGACAGCACCTTCCAAACCCATGACCACTTCCATCTTGGAGGACAAGGGTAGCAGATACATGGGAAAACCACCACCAGCAGTTCCCCTCTAAAACCCACTTACCATCCTGACTTGGAAATATATCACCATCCCTTCAGTGTCACTGCTTCAAAATACTGGAATTCCCTCCTTAACAGCATTTGAGTCAACCTCCAACACATTAACTGCAGTGATTCAAGAACACTTGGAATGGCCAATTAATGTTGGCCCAGTCAATGACATCCACATGGCATGGATGAATTTTAAAAAAGTACTCCAAGACTTTGAGCAGAGATTCTATAGCCAATGACAGACCCCTCATAGTGTCCTGCACAGGCCACCTGTTAGAGAGGAGAAAGTGAGGTCTGCAGATGCTGGAGATCAGAGCTGGAAATGTGTTGCTGGAAAAGCGCAGCAGGTCAGGCAGCATCCAGGGAACAGGAGAATCGACGTTTCGGGCACAAGCCCTTCTTCAGGAAGAAGGGCTTGTGCCCGAAACGTCGATTCTCCTGTTCCCTGGATGCTGCCTGACCTGCTGCGCTTTTCCAGCAACATATTTCCAGCACCTGTTAGAGAGGTTTGTTCTGGATGGTAGAGGTCACAGGTTTGGAAGATGCTGCCAAAGGAGCCTTTGTAAGTTGCTACTGTGCACCAGTTGTGGAGCGAGTGGATGCTTAAGGTGTTAGAGGGGGTGCTGATCAAGTGGACTGTTTTTTTTAGGCTGGTCGGCTTATGGAGTATGATAAGAGCAGCACTCAACCAGGCAAGAGGGGAGCATTTCACCACAACCCTAGAGTACCTTTGCTAAAACAGCAATGAGATAAATATCATGAAAAGCACACTAAGCATTTATGCACTAATATCTTCCAGGTCCAACTGTTCAGGAAACCCAAGAGGAAATACCACACAGGCGAAAAAGGGGAAAGGTGTCAGTGTTGCTATACAAATGTGAGATGTCACAGGAGACAGACCTTCAAGTAGAGACAAAGCATGCAAGGTGTAGGTTGCTTAGTGAATGTAAAAAGCTCCAGTGAGAGATTACAGTGCAGCTGTAGTAATAGACACAGCAGGATAGATATATTTTCAGCACCGAGATCAGAAGTGAGTAATTTTCAAAACAGACAGATCATAAATGACCATATTTTGACAGATTGCAACAGACAGCAAACATGTTTTCTCTTTCCTGTATTGCTTCGTACTCTTGAGAGTTCACTGATTCCATACAACGGAAAGATCTGTCTAGTATTATTAAATCTCATTTGGCTGTCATTTCTTAATCTGTACTGAATGTTTTTCTTTCAGCTTGGCTGAAAAAACGGGACAACAGGGAACTTAAAACTCCTGACTGAAAGGTAGTCAGAGAAAATAGACATAGAGAGAAAACAAAAAGGAGCTTGGCATTATATCCAAATAACCCATCATAATATTGAAAGGGGCTAGTGCAATGAAGAGGTCAATGAGAGAGGAGGCAAATTTAAGGCAAGAAAAGGCAGCTTTGTGTCAGTCAGTAATGGCAGACATTCATGTTTAGGTCCTAAACCTGCCCTCATCCTGCACCCTGCTAGCTCTAACATACATCTGGGAGGCAGTTTTGCACTTATAAGCTGATAATTGGCAGAGATGGATCACATTCTCATTCAGTTTCTTCAAGGTCCTAACTCTTGTGCTTTTAAAACTTGTAAAAATGTCTTAGCTGTCATGCACTGAGCATCAGGAGGCCAGGCAGCTTCAGCGAGGCGAGGGTTTGGCTGATGAACTATGCGTCTTCACAGCCATCTCCAGAATCTAGAGGCCGACCTATTTGATTTGATTTGATTTGACTGTTATGACATGTACCGAGATACAGTGAAAAGTGTTGCTTTGCCGGCTACATAGGTAGATTGTACCACACAAATTGCATCAGGGTAGCAGAACAGAATGCAGAAGACAGAATTACAGCCACAGAGAAAGTGCAGGGAGAGAGAGATCAACATTAACATTTGAGAAGCCTGTTCAAAAGTCTGATAACAGTGCGGGAGAAGCTGTTCTTCAATCTGTTTGTACATGTATTCAAACGTTTATACCTTCTGTCGAATGGAAGAGGGTGAAAGAGAGTATAACCAGGGTGGGAAGGGTATTTGATTATGTTGGTTATTTTCCCGAGGCAATGAGAAGTATAGATGGAGTCAATGGATGGAAGGCTGGTTTACGTGATGGACTGGACTGTGTACATGACTCTCTGTAGTTTCTGAAGAACATCCACAATTAGATAAACCCATACAGACTGCCCTTGTCTCCTTGAGTCTTCCATTCCTAACTCCATTTTCAAATCCCACCATCTGCTGTGGTTGGATGCAAACCCAAGTCCCTAGGACATTACCTATGTCTGAATACCAGTCAAGTGACAACACTGCTAGGCCATCACCATGCCCTTTATGTCATGTGGCTGACCAGGAATCTCACCAAATATTACGGCCCAATAATTGGAGTGTGTTGGAAGGATTTACACATTAATGGTCAACCAATTTTCCCTTGGTCATTCTTGGCAAACTTCCATGGCGCTCAATATCTATGGGTTAGCACTGGAGTCCAGAGCTTCTGTCTCAGAGGCAGAAATATTACCCTGTGCACTACCAGACCTCCAGAAGAGGTTTAGGAGTTTAGAAATCTGAGATTCCAAGGGAAGAAAGGAGTTGGAGAAAGAGATTACTCATTCCAGTTTGATTTGAAAAGAAACAAAAAGCCTCCATATACACAGCATTTCACATGACCGCAGAATGTGCCAGAGTAGTCGTCAGTCAATGAAGCTCTTTCAGACACGTGGTCACCATTGTTTCATTGGAAATACAGCAGCCAATAGAGGCACAGCAACAATGCACAAACAGATCCTGACCAGTTTTGATCTTGGCATTAGTGTGTGGGATAAACATTGGTCAAGGCATTACAGAGTACACCTTTGGCCTTCGTGAAAACAGTGTTGGTGTAAGAGGTGGAGGGAATCTTTTACACCTACCATAGAGGGGGTTTTGAGGCCTTATTTTAACATTTCAACCAAAAGCTGATACCTCTGACAGCGCAGCACTCCCTTGCTACTGCAATGGTCCATTCGGCTTACAGTCCTCTGCTCAAGTGCCTGACTTGAAGGAGGAAGAGGGTGAGGGGCTGATGTATTTGGACTAGAGAGAACTGTTTGGAGGCGAGGAAACGCAGACATGTAGCTTAAAATATAGGAAGACAACAAAGATGATGAGTGGGAGGGATGGAGATCGGGTGAAGGTGGAAGGTGACAGATGACAAGCTGTTTCCACATCTAGATAAAAAACAACATGAAGACCATTGTGCCTTGAATTCGATTGGTGCTGTTCTGTTTCATACACAGTTCCCCTGTAATTAAAATCTTTCTATATTGGCAGAAATATGTTTGGAGTCAGCGATTTAAAAAGACAGCATATTTAACCACTTTGAGTGTGCGATTTTGTTCTTTGGAACCCTATGTATATGAATTTGTGGCATTGTTGGTTACAGCGGCGCTATCATACAGTAACACACTGCTCTCCTCCCTCATTGAGATGAGACATTTAATAAAGACCTCAGCTGCCCTCTTGGTTTTGCACATAAGAAAATGCTATGCAAATATCAAGGTGACAAAGACCTGGAGGACCTTTCAGATCATTCTTTATCTTTCACATATCCATAAAAAAGCAAATACTCTGGTCATGATCATGTTGCTCTTTGCGGAAGCTTGTGAGATGATACTATGGCTTTAAGAGGTGTATTTTGTCTGTTCTTTCCTCCTGGACTGGAGAAACATTGCATGTGAGACAATCTGTTTTACTGAATTTGCCTTTGCTAAATGTGTGTTTGTGGCATATTACTATGTTGAAACAGTTGCTGTTCAGTAGTTCAACAATCTAAAATTCTGTTAGGTTTTCCAATAGAGTTAAAGTTACACCAAGTCTTCTCTCTTATATTTGCATTTTAACTAGATGCAAGAATAAAGCGTGTTTTGCTTAAATCCGAGTAGTGTAACCAATTGAATTACATATTGCACTTGTCTTAAATAAGATAAAGTTAGGATCTACACTTGATCTCCTGTATCTCCTTGAAATATTTGAAGGGAGTTTGGTCTGGCCAAAACACTTGCCCTGCTCAAATTGAGAGCTGTGTTCTTATATTGCCAGTGACTATCCTTTAAGTGTACTCCACTGACTATAAAATGCTTTTGCACGTCATGGAGTAACGAATGGTACTATGTAAATTCAAGTCTCTTGTTGTCTGGAGTAGATAGGGGAGAAACCTCCATCTCATAAAAGGATTCTCCAACATACAATGGCAGCAGCGTTGATTACCTAAAAGATGCACCACCGAGGCTTCGAGGAAAGATTCTAAACTTTCAACTTCTACCACCAAGAAGAACAAGGGAAGCAATCTCCTGAGATCACCATCATCTGCCAGTTCCCCATCAATTCACTCAACATCCTACTTGGGAATACCTTGCTTCCTCTGGGTCAAAATCCTGGAACTCCTTCCCCAACGGCATTGTGGGTCAACCTACAGCACATGGACTGCAGAAGTTCAAGAAGGCAGCTCACCATCACCTTCCCAAGGGCAACTCGGCATGGGGGTAAGTGCTGGACTTGTGAGTGATAACAATCCATGAGCAAACTTTAAGAAATGTCACAAGGTGCCTACACAGTTAAGCCAAAGTTCCCATCCCTGCAATAAAGTTTTGCAGTTAATCTAAACAACAAAATGGAGTTTTCACCAGAGCAGAATACATTTTCGAAAACTAAGAGTGACACACACCACTCACATTTCTATGTATTGGACTGCCAAGGGTTGTTTGACCCACCTTTGAGACTCAGTGGACCTGTTTCACTTTTAACAGACAAAGTTCCTTCATTCGGTTTGTTGCCTTGTTCAAAGCAATAATGAACAGTTGTGAAGCAGACCCAGTGTATATTCTATATTTTGTTGATGCAATTAATGAACAAGAACAATGAACAATACAGCGCAGGAAAAGGCCCTTCAAGTCACATGATGCCTTTCCAAACTAAAAACATTTTGCCTCTGTGCAGCCTGTATCCCTCTATTCCCTGCCTATTTGTGTACCTGTCAAGATGCCTCTTAAATATGTTAGTGTATCTGCTTCTATCACATTCTCTGGTAGCACATTCCAGGCACTTACCACTGTCTGTGTTAAAAACTTGCCTCTCACATCTCTTAAAAATTTCCCCCTATGTCCCCTTGTAATTGGCATTTCTATCCTGGGAAAACAAAACTCTGACTATTCATTCTATCCACATCCTTCATAATTTTGTAAACTTCTATCAGATCACTCTTCAGCCTCCGACATTCAAGTGAAAACAAACAAAATTTGTCCAATCACTCCACATAGCTAATACCCTCCACAACAGGCAACATTTTGGTAAACTGTTTCTGTATCCTCTCCAAAGCCTGCATATCCTTCTGGTAGTGTGGCAAGCAGAAATGCATGCAATGTTCCAAATGTGGCCCAATTAAAGTTCTATTAAGCTGCGAAATGACTTGCCAATTTTTATACTCTGTGCCCCAACAAATGCAGGTCATTATGCCATATGCTTTCTCGACCACCTTATTCCATTTGTGTTGTCACTGTCTGGAAATACAGATCTCCTGTATTTTGATGATTCTAAGACTTCTGTTGCTAACTGTTAACTGTACTTCCCTCTTGCATTAGACCATCCAAAATGCATCACCATGCATTAGCCCAGAATAAATTCCGTCTGCCATTTCCCCACCCAAGTCTCCAGCTTATCCATAGCCTGCTGTAACCTCTGGCAATCCTCCTCATCATCTGCAGCTCCCCCAAATGTTTCTTACTGCAGGTCTGAGATATTATTGCCATTTAAGTAGGTAATAGCCTTCATATATGGGCGGCACGGTGGCACAGTGGTTAGCACTTGTGCCTCACAGCACCAGAGACCCAGGTTCAATTCCCAACTCAGGCGGCTGACTGTGTGGAGTTTGCACATTCTCCCTGTGTCTGCATGGGTTTCCTCCGGGTGTTCCAGTTTCCTCCCACAGTCCAAAGATGTGCAGGTCAGGTGAATTGGCCATGCTAAATTGCCCATTGTGTTAGGTAAAGGGGTAAATGTAGGGGAATGGGTGGGTTGCGCGGGTCGGTGTGGACTTGTTGGGCCGAAGGGCCTGTTTTCACACTGTAAGTAATCTAATATACCTCGAGACATTGGTCTCAAGAAGAACTCAGTACATGCTGCCAATGGTGCTTGATCCAAGAAGGCACATCCTGCACCATGGGGATGGTGGCTGTGCACTGAGAATGTCACTGAACTGTTAATCTAGAATTACAAGTTAATGGTCTGGGCACATCAATTTAAAGATAATGAAATCTGAATGCAGTACAAAAATCTAGAATAGGAAACTGGCCCCCTGGTGACAATTAACTAATTGTCAATTGTTTAAAAAAGAACTGGTGATCGAATGTCTTTTTAGGGAGGCAAATCTAACATCCTTACCTGATTTGGCCTATATGTGAGTCTAGCTCCAGTGTTCCTGAAACTGCGCTTTGGGAAGTGAATGCTGGTATGAATTAGTTAAAAGCAAAAAAATGAGGCACACATCAGCACATAACAATAGCAAGGCACTATATCGGTGGCTAACACAATATTGATGAATAAATCAAAGATGTTTGTTATGAGCTGCAAGCAACCTTGGAGCAACATTCACCAATACATTGCACTGTGTTTGATGATTAAAACTCCTGGAACATTGCTGCAGTGATGCTACATTATATGAAATGCAAGTTATAAATTGCTGACTACAACAATCGAAAGATGGTGCTATCCCTCCCCGTTTGGAGTTTCAGGGGGTAACATACTTAGTACAACACAGGAACAGGCCCTTCGGCCCACCATCTCCGTGTTGACCATGATACTGTTCTAAACTAACCCCATCTGCCTGCCCACAGTCCATACCCCTTGATTCCCTGCTTGTTCAGGTGTCTGTCAAGATGCCTGTTAAACATTGCTAAGGTATCTGTTTCTACTCCTCATTTATGGACTGGTAAGACTGAGGTCCTTTTATTTAAGAACAGGAGGATCACAATGAACAAAGCGATTCACCCATTGTCACATCATGCATCAAGGCAGAAAACAGGTTATAGGGCACCTCCACAAACTGGGATGACAAGTGGCAAATTTGTGCCATACCAGTGCCAGGCAATGACCAAGTCCAATTAGAGCCAAGCTAACCACTACCACTTGCTATTCAATGGGGTCATGGTCACCGATTTCCCCACTATCAACATCCTTGGGGTTATCATTAACAACAAACTCACTGGACTTGCCATATAAATACAATAGCCACAACAGCAGGTCAGAGACGAGAAATGCTGCAGGGAGTAACTCATCTCCTGACTCCCTAAAGTCAAGCCAACGTCTATAAGGCACAAGTCAAGATTCTGATGGGATACTCCCCTTTTGTATGGATGAGTACAGCTCTAAGAACACTCAAGAAGCTTAACACCATCCAAGACAAAGCAGCCTGCTTGATTGGCACCGCATCCATAGACACCCATTCCTTCCACCATTGACTCTCAGTAGCAGCAGTGTGTACTATCGACAATATACACTGCAGCAATTAACCAAAGATCCTCAGAGAGCACCTTCCAAACCCACAACCACTTCCATCTGGAAGGACAGGGCAGCAGATATTTGGGAATGTCACCATCTACAATCCACTCACTCTATTGACTTGAAATACTTCACTGTTCCTTCAGTGTTGCTGAGTGAAAGTTTTGGAATTTCCTCTGTAAGGGCACTGTGGAGCAACCTACAGCACATGAACTGCAGTGGTTTAAGAAGACAGCTCACCATCACTTTCTCTAAGGCAACCAAGGACAGGCACAATACGCTGGCTCGCCTAAACATGCTCATGAATGAAGGATACAACTTATCATTCCTGGACCACTGCTATGAAAGGCCTTTGAAAATCCTGCAGCCACTCTGCCGTAACACTGAGAATGTCACTCACTCAGACCAAGCCGCAGACATAGCCAAGTAGCAAGGACAAGGAGTTATCATTCATACCGAATGACTTCTGTTGATATTCAGCTTTACAGGCCTAGCATTTGCTATGGAGCTTCTGAAACTGGGCATTGTCATGGTGGTGTAACTCCTTGCATCAAGCATCAGCTCCGGTGTCCCATCTATCATGTTTGGTGTCGAGTTCTTCCATTTGACAGCATTGCTGAATCGAAACTCTGTGCACCCTGCTGGTATCTTGCAGGCTCTCCCACAGGGAGTCACACACGAATAAAGACAGAGTGAGGTAGATTTTCGATAACCAAAGGGATAAAAGATTCTTGATGGGATGCTGGAATGGAAAGTTGAGGATAAAATCAGATTGCTCTGAATGTTAGAGCAGGCTTGAAAGACTGAATGGCCTACCCTTGTTGCTCATTCATATGTTTGTACAAACATAGGTACCCAATAACTGGGGACTGGGGCTGTAGGGCACACACTGTGCTTGAGTTTGGCAGAGAGTTGAGAGGAACACAGAAAGGCTTAACTATGAGGAGCACTAGGGCCCATGACTTCTACCTTTGCACATGGTCTCTTGTCATTGACAATCACTCCATATCACATAACCTGGGGAAGCATCCATTTCACATTCTTTACACATCTTCCAGTGAGGAAAACCATCTTGACTTGATTAACATTAGCAAGCTTAACATTAGTGACAACAGTATTGTCAATAGTTAATAAATGAAGTGTTTCTCTGGATCATGACTCTAACTGTATAGAATTACCTCTTAAATAGAACACAGAAATGGGCCATAAGTCTCAAATGATCTATGCTTATGTTTATGCATCCTCTACTCTCATCCCTTAAATCATTTGTACAGATGCCAAGGGCTACATTACAGATTCTAATCACTAATGTGATTATGAAATTGATTATTAACATTACTCTTTTCAGTCAAAATAAGTTCATTTTTTCCAAGTTCAGACAAATTTCAAGGAATATCATCAAGCATTAATCAATAATGAGTTTGGAAAAGCAAACTAATGGCCTGCAGGTTTGAGAAAAAAAACTCATGTGGTGCTCTTCAATATAACAAGCAACAGGGAACTAAATTTATAGCATTGAAAGCATCTTCCAAACCTACATTCTGCATGACTTAGATGGACAAGGGAAGTATATTTATGGAAACTGGATCACCTCAAAGTTGACTGGGGACATGGACTTGTGTAAGAATGGCAGTAGTGAGGGAGGGAATGTCAAAATCCAACAACAGAGAGCCCCTTCAACATGGTTCCAACAGCAGAGATCACAGGAAAAGAGGGAGATTTTGTTCACTCATTTTGTGGGATATGGGTGTCACTGGCTGGCCAGCATGTATTGCCCATCCCTAGTTGCCCCTTGAGAAGGTGAGGGTGAGCTGCCTTCTTGAACAGCTGCAGTCCACCTGCTGTAGGTTGAACCACATTGCCATTAGGGAGGGAATTCCAGGATTTTGGTCCAGTGACAGTGAAGGAACGGTAATATATTTCCAAATCAAAGTGGTGAGTGGCTTGGAGTGGAACTTGATTGGTGTTCGGTGGTATTGCTGTCTTGATTGGCCACATGATTTAAACAAGGAGGCTTTATTACAGCTGAAAAGTGCAATTAAGAAATTTACTTTAAAAAATATTGAAATTAGCATCTAAATAAATCAATGAAACAGAATATGGATGGTTGGGCAGGTGATGTGGGGCAGCTGTAGTATGTGGGAGCTGCTGGATGCCAGTGGGATCCATAGTGAAGACATCTGCAGCCAAGTGTTGGCTACTGAAGGAACTTCGGTTCAGAGTTGATGAACTGCAAACTGAGTTGCAGACGTTGCGACACACATCATGGATGGGGAGAATTACCTGGACATTGCAGTCCAGATGACAGTCACATCTCTTAATTGCATCAAATTGGTGCCTGGTCAAAAACAGGAGAATATGACTGCATGTGAAGCAGATATAGAGATGTAAAATTCAGTTCTGTAGATGCCATCAGTCTGTCCAATAGGAACAACATTCATGCTCCCAGTGTGCACGAGACCACAAACTGCAGAGAGAGTGAATGTACTAGCCAATGCACTCTGCTATAAAGTGCCATTCAGTCGGAGAGGGAAAAGACAAATGTACTGGTTGTGGGGAATAGCAAAATAAGTGAAATAAATACTGTTCTCTGCAACAAAGATTGATAGTCCTGAAGGCAGGGTTGAAAATGTGTTGCTGGAAAAGCGCAGCAGGTCAGGCAGCATCCAGGGAACAGGAGAATCGACGTTTTGGGCATAAGCCCTTCTTCAGGAAGGCAGGGTTGCCTATCTGGTGCCGTGGAATTCAGGTTATTTCATCTGGGCTGGAGAGGAACTAAGAGTGTTAAGGAGAAAAACCAATTATCATGGTCCATGTCATTATTATCAACCTAGGAAGGAGGTTCTGCCAAGGGATTACAATCAACTTGGAGCTACATTCAAAAGGAGAACCACAAAGTCAATAATGCCAGAATTCCTACCTGATCCATGTTCAAATTATTGAAGTCTGGGCATGACTAGCGAGGTAAATGCTCTAAGATTAGTGTGGGAGAGATGGCTTCTGATTCAAGAACACTGGCACCAGCATTAGGGAAAGGGAGAGCTGTTCTGTTGGGTCAGGATCATTTGAGCCATGTTGGGATGAGTGCCCAGGTGAATCCTGTCACTAGTTTTGTAAGATATGGTTGAAAATCAGCAAGTTAAACTGAAGGAAAGCTTTAAAAATTCAAGAATAAATGAGCGGGGCAGGGTCGCGAAGAGGCAAACGATAATGATATGGTAACAGGAAGGGGCAGAAAGTATAAACAGAAGAGTGTTTATAAAAACTATATTGCTTTTATTTTTGGGCCTTTTTCAAAAAAAAAACAAGCTGAGTTGAGAAAGAGCTGTTTCAAAGTCAGTGTTTTGCAAGGAGTACTGCATGAATTGAAAGGCAAGTAACTGGATATTTAGGCAAGCACTGTTCAAATGATTGGTTGAAGAAGCAGTGATTAAAGTTTAGGTTGCAGACGAACTGGCACCAAGGAGGAGCATTGTCCAGCAACAAGGAGTTGACTGGTCTATGGACTAGTGAACAGTTATTGATGACAAAAGACTTTATCTTGCCAACAACAACCACATGATTGGTTCTCAGGCAACTGAACAGCTTGAGGCTGGGAACAAGATATGGAGAAGTGATGAGGTCTGAAAAAGCTTAGGAGCTACCTCTCCGTTCTAATACTAGGGGTTTGCACTTAAGTTAAGGGGGGGAAGTTCAAAGGTGATGTGAGGACCAAGTTTTTTACATAGAGAGTGGTAGGAGTGTGGAACACTGTGCCAGGAGTGGTGCTGCAGGCAAATACAAAGGGGCAATGAAGGGACTTTTAGATAAGCATATGATTATGCAAGGACAAGACTGATATGGACCAAGAGCAATCATAGAATCTCTACCATAGAAGCTCTTCGGCCTAACTGGAGATTTCAACCATGCGAATCTTAAGACTATGCTCCGGCACGGTGGCACAGTGGTTAGCACTGCTGCCTCACAGCGCCTGAGACCCGGGTTCAATTCCCACCTCAGGCGACCCACTGTGTGTTCTAATACTAGGGGTTTGCACTTAAGTTAAGGGGGGGAAGTTCAAAGGTGATGTGAGGGGCAAGTTTTTTACATAGACAGTGGTAGGAGTGTGGAACACTGTGCCAGGAGTGGTGCTGCAGGCAAATACAAAGGGGCAATGAAGGGACTTTTAGATAAGCACATGATAAGGACAAGACAGATATGGACCAAGAGCAATCATAGAATCTCTACCGTGTGGAAACAGGCTCTTCGGCCCAACTGGAGATTTCAACCATGCGAATCTTAAGACTATGCTCCCTAAATTCCATCAGCATGTGGACTTTATGATGAGAGGGGATAACACATTGGATCTGGTTTACACAAACATCCCCAATGCATACAGGATAAAATCCCAGCCCCACCTCGGCTCCTCAGACCACATCTGTTATGTCACTCTCAGCATACAGACCGTTCATCAGACATGTCAAACTGTTTCTGAAACAGGTGAAAACATGGCTGGCAGAAGCCATTTCTGCTCTTAAAGAGTGTTTTGAGCACACTGACTGACGCGTGTTCAGGGAGGCGGCAACCGATGGCGATTCCATCAACTTAAAGGAGTAATCGGCATCGGGGATTTGCTACATTAGCATGTGCGTTAATGACATCACTGTGTCCAAGACCATCACCTCTCGCCCCAACCAGAAACCGTGGATGACCACAAAGGTGTGTGCGCTTCTGAGGACCTGTGATTCCACCTTCAGAGCAGCTGACAAGGTGACCGTAACAACAGCGAGGGCCAACCTAACCAGGGCCATCAAAGAAACAAAGTGTGCACATCCACAGAGAATACACAGCCTTTTTCACTGGACACCCTGCAGTTTGCATTTCGTCCCAATCGCTCACAGATGATGCTATCTCCCCCACCCTCCATCTGGCCCTCACCCACCTGGAGAAGAAGGACACCTATGTCAGAAGACTGTTCATAGACTTCAGTTCTGCATTTAACACCATCATTCCTCAGCACCTGATTGGAAAGCTGAGTCTGCTGGGCCTAAATACTGCCTTCTGTAACTGGATCCTGGACTTCCTGACTGGGAGACTTCAGTCAGTCCGGATTGGGAGCAGCATCTCCAACACCATAACACTGAGCACGGGCCCCTCCCAGGGTTGTGTTCTCAGTCCACTGCTGTTCATCCTCCTGATACACGACTGTGCAGTGATACACGGGCCAAATCACATCATCACGTTCGCTGATGACACGACTGTAGTGGGTCTCATCAGCAGGAATGATGACTCAGCATACTGAGGGGATGGGCTGGTGCAGAGCCAACAACCTGTCTCGGAACATGGAAAAGACTAAAGAGATAGTTGTTGACTTTGGGAGGGCACAGAGCAATCACTCCCTGCTGGATATTGCTGGCTCCCTCATGGAGATTATGAAGAGCACCAAATTTCTTGGCGTACACCTGGCGGAGAATCTCACCTGGACCCTCAACACCAGCTTCATAGCCAAGAAAGCACGGCAACATCTTTACCTTCCGTGCAGGCTGAGGATAGCCCACCTCCCACCCCCCCATCCTCACCCCATTCTACAGAGGTTTCATTGAGAGTACCACGAGCTGCTGCATCACTGCTTGGCACGGGAATGGCATCATCTTAGATCGTAAGACCCTACAACGGATAATGAAGACATCTGAGAAGATCATCGGGGTCTCTCTTCCCTCCATTATAGACATTTACACCACACGCTGCATCCGAAAGGCTAAGAGCATTGTGGAAGACCCCACACACCCCTCACTCAAATTATTCTCCCTCCTGCCATCTGGCAGAAGATACCAGAGCATTTGGTCTCTCGTGGCCAGACTATGCAACAGTTTCTTCCCCCATGTCATCAGGCTCCTTAACACTGTACGATCGGACTCTTTCCCATCTGAAATTCTTTGCAAAACTTTGAATTGCTGCTAGAAAATTGTCTATTATTTATCATTCTTCTATTACACTAAGTTGTGTGTTTTGCACTTCTTTTGCAGTTTATGCCATGTTCGATTGTGTAGTTCATGTTGTCCATGTAGCACCCTCAGTCTGGAGGAACGCTGTCTCGTTTTTACTGGATTTGTTGTATATGGTAGAAATGACAAATAAAAGCTACTCTCCTCTACAAGTGCTCCCTAGTACCTCTTGAAGAATAACCCACCCATACCCATTCCACTACCTTATATTTACCCATGACTAATGCACCTAATCTACACATCCCTGATCACTTGAGGCAATTTAGCATGGTCTATTCACCTAATCTGCACCTCTTTGGGTTGTGGGAAGAAACCATAGCACCTGCAGACATGGGGTGAATGTGCAGACTCTGCACAGACAGTCACCCAAAGGTAGAATCAAACTTTGTCCCTGGCACTGTGAGGAAGCAGTGCTAACCACTCCACCCACAGTGAGAAGGGAGAAGGGATTAGTTTAATCTGGCATCATGTTTGGCACAACATTGTGGACTGAAGGGCCCGTTCCTGTGCTATACCGCTTCATATTCTTTGTTCTAAAACCCACTGTAAACTTGATGAAAAAACAATTTTATCTTTCCTTCAGCAGTTGCTGTAAGCTGTGACTTTTTATTGATAAACTAGAGAATATTTAGAAATGAACCAGCCACCCTGTGGCAAATCAATGGGAGCATTTGGAAGTGGAAGGCTGAGAAGAAAAAATCTGATCAACAGGAAGCAACTCTATAGATCTCATGGACAAAGATTACTGAACTGTCTTTCCCATTTCTGTCCGTCCATTATTTTAATGTCAACATCTGTGTGTCTGTGTTTATAAGGTGTTAAAGTTCAACTTATAGTGTTTTATGCTGAGGGTTTATGACTGTTTATATCATAGCTAGACTTCAAATACTTCTAATAAATAATCATTCCTGTTAGATAGAGAAACCTAGTCCAAGTTTGCTATCAACATGGAGCTGGAAATCTGATAAACTGAAATTTTACATACTTTTTGAAATCATTTCATTTTTGGGACTATTCAAGAGCTTCATTTACAGTGGGCAACTACAGTGACACATGGCAAAATTAGATCCAGGGTAGGCGATATTGGTCAAAAGTGATAAGTCATAACTTAATGCATGCATCTGAATACACCCATCAATGTACAGAATCAAATGAATGTGATTTGATCACCACCATAGAGATATGGTTACAGGCTGACCAGGACTGGGAATTAAATTTTCAAGATTATATAACATTCCAGACAAATAGGCAAAAAAGAAAAGAAGGTGGGGTTGCATTATTAATAAAGGAAGGTGTCAGTATGGTGGTGATTAGTGATACAGGTGCAATAGATCATGAGGTAATCAAGGGGAGGACATCACAGGTGGCAATCAGTTATAGGGCCCTGAAGAGTTATCCAATATTGGACACAATATAAATCAGGAAATAATGGAGGTATGTAAGAAGGGCACTTGTCGTTTTAAACTGTGTGCTGGCTGGACTCTTTAGATAGGCTGAGGAAACATTAAAGACAAAAATGTTGAGTGCTTCAGAGCTTGTCTCTTAGTGCAGTTCTTCGTATGACCAACCTGGGAAGAGGCTACTTTAGATCCACTAATGTGTGAAATGAGGTAGGATTAATAAGTGATCTTGTACTAATTATGGACCAGACCAAGCCCTGTCAAAATATATCAAGTTGATAGCCGTGACCTTCACTATTTAAAGGTAAATGTAAGGCGTGGTGTTCCAGACGTGATGCAATTTGTCCACTACCGGGCTTTCAGAAAAACACAAAGTACTTTTCCAACACAGTGAAACTACAAACAAAGCACTTAGAATTGTCATAATGTTAACACCATCGAAATACTTAACAAAATAGCACATATTATTTAGGTACTAATCATCGTTGATCCAAAATAGCAGCATCCCATAAACATGACCTTGGAAAAGTCATATTCATCAAAACCATCAGTATGACCAGTCTAGGAGAAAGGAACACCAAAACAAATAATCCATCAGCAGAGAGAGAGAGAACTCAGGCTTGTTACTGCAGCAGAGACAGAGCTATATCTTGCACCTTCAACTCCAAAACTCCAAAACTCCAAAACTCCAACTTCTACTGAAAGGAAAACAAACCATGGGTCTGTCTGAACCTGACTCCACCCATTCATTCTTCTGTTGTCTAATTTGTAAAAGAACACAACACAGAGATCTCCAAAGCTATTTACCCACTGCTTCTGAAACAGACATTCTGGCATCACTGTGACAGCACTTCCCTCTTAAAGGCACAGTATAGTCACATACTTAAGGATCCTTGGGGGGTGGTGCGGTGCGGTTGGTGAGAATCACAGCGTGGTAGTAATTAGCAATTGTAGCAATGAGGGCTCAGCAATAAGTACACACTTTGCTTTTGTAATCACAGTACACATATGGCCGGTCCACTTCTGTGTCTGTTCAATGGTAACCCCCAGGATGTGGATGGTTTGTGTGATATAACAAAACGTCATTTGGTGCAGTTTTGATTTGCAGCAATTCAGGGTTTGAAGAAACTTATTGGAGTCTGGCTAAACTATATGGGAATCTCAAGCTAATAGGAGATTATTTTGCCCATTTAAAGCTCCAATTTCTGAAACTATTCTGTCTTTTTCACGCAGGAGTTGAAATTCCCAGGTGTGTGTTAATGCAAATTTAGTCAGTTGTGTATTTAAAGTTGGATCACAAGAAACAGATCGCTTTTCTCTGACCGTAGGATATCACTCTATGTTGCAGTCCTGCCCCTCAGTAATGGACCCACCTCTAATTTCTACAGCGAACCATTACCCTTTTGCTTTTTCACATGTTATCCCTTAAAGATTTCATTCTTCCCTGTCTCAATTCATCAAACAAGCATTGAACTTTGATCTATTCTGGCCTCTCCATCATATTTTGCTTAAACAATTCATGCCACACAAATGTTAGCCAGCAGCCATCTCCAAAAAGAACTATTGCCCTTGACATTCAGTGGTGTTACCATCGCTGAATCACACACTATCAATATTTTGGGAAAAACCTGTGACTACAATCTGAACTGGTCTAGCCATATTTTACAAGGGCAAAATCTTGCAGTGAGTAACTCACTTCCTGACTCATCAAAGCCTATTCACATTCTGCAAGGCACAAGTCAAGAGTGTGATGGATGGGCGTCACGGTGGCACAGTGGTTAGCACTGCTTCCTCACAGCGCCAGAGACCCGGGTTCAATTCCCGCCTCAGGCGACTGACTGTGTGGAGTTTGCACGTTCTTCCCGTGTCTGCGTGGGTTTCCTCCGGGTGCTCTGGTTTCCTCCCACAGTCCAAAAATGTGCAGGTTAGGTGAATTGGTCATGCTAAATTGCCCATAGTGTTAGGTGAAGGGGTAAATGTAGGGGAATGGGTCTGGGTGGGTTGCGCTTCGGCGGGTCGGTGTGGATTTGTTGGGCCAAAGGGCCTGTTTCCACACTGTAAGTAATCTAATATGACCTACAAGCCTGGATGGGTGCAGCTCCAATAACACTCAAAAAGCTTGACACCACCCAAGACAAAGCAGCCCATGTGATTGACACCATGTCCACAAACATCCACTCCCTTCATCACTAATGGTTAGGAGCATCAGTGCGTACCATCTATGAGAAGCACTGCAGAAATCCTCGAAGGCTCCTTTAGACAGCATCTTTCAAATCTGCAAACACTTCCATCTGGCAAGACAAGGATAGCAGATACTTGGGAACACTGCCACCTGCAAGCTACTCACCAGAGTGGGCAGCACGGTGGCACAGTGGTTAGCACTGCTGCCTCACAGCGCCAGAGACCCGGTTTCAATTCCCGCCTCAGGCGACTGACTGTGTGGAGTTTGCACGTTCTCCCCGTGTCTGCGTGGGTTTCCTCCGGGTGCTCCGGTTTCTTCCCACAGTCCAAAAGATGTGCAGGTCAGGTGAATTGGCCATGCTAAATTGCCCGTGGTGTTAGGTAAGGGGTAAATGTAGGGGTATGGGTGGTTTGCGCTTCGGTGGGGCGGTGTGGACTTTTTGGGCCGAAGGGCCTGTTTCCACACTGTAATGTAATCTAATCTAATCATTCTGGTTTAGAAAAATATTGTCTTTCCTTTGACCCAAGGAATAGACGGCAATAAGTTGCTGTTGCAATAGAGGCCCAGGACCAAAAGGATACCTTCTGAGCTGTAACTATTATGCATTGTCGCTTGGTTAAAGGAAATATTGGCCCAGAGACTGGGGGACCTTCACTATTTCTTTGAAATATCGGCTGTGAGATTAAGTCAAACATTTTTAGTAGCTTTAGCACCTCTTCCATAAGACAGCATCCTCAGGAGTAGAGGACTCCTTCACTGTTACCCTGGGAATGTTTAACTGGATAAAAGGGAAACCATATGTCAGACTTCCCTTCTCAATAAAGTGTATGAATGTAGTGTTTGTATGCATTAAAAAAAATGTTGCTTTTCTTGAGACAATTCCCAAAGATTACAGTGGTGCTGTTCTGGATATAATGTTTTATCCTCTGCTATGCTGTTTGTAGAACTGTTATGAATGGCTAGAGTACAGCATGACTATAATACCAAGGGACAATGTTTGCGAATTTCCTCAGAAACAAGATTATTGAACAGTTGGTATTCTGAACTCTTATAAATCTAAATGTACTTCATCTTAAGCAATTGTTTTTTACAAACAAAAAGGCACTAAAAGAGTTGTGTTTCACCATCACCTCTGTCTGAAAATTGCCTGGAATAAGATGAAACTACAAATAAATGCTGAAAACATCTCAACAATTCACATGTTGAGAAGAACTTTCAAGCAATCTCCATTATGATTATTACTTCTCCAGAAACGTTTCTCTTGTTTAAAGCAGGCACTGGGGCTTATTTTATTTATCTCATTTTCCTAGCTCTCTTATTATTTGCTTTTTCTATTTCAACTTTATATTTGCTTTCTCCATCTTCCTGTTCTTTCTGTCCCCTTGGCATAAGAAAAATTCTGATAGCCTTTCAAACTATTTCTGTCTGTTTCTCACCAGTGCTATCTGTCCTGTGTTTGAACAGATAGGCCCGATATTTCCAAAGTGCAAGTCATTGTTTTGAGATTTGATGCTTTAAGTGGCCCACTTTAAAAGGACTCATAAAAGAATAAAGCCACTCCAGAACTTGAACATATAATTTAGCCTGACAACACCGAGGCTTAGGATGAAAAGTGGCAAGTTAAATTTGTGTTACACAAGTGTCAGACAATGACCATCTCCAACAATATAATCATCTCCCTTTTACATTCAACATCTCTGAGTGCCCATTCTCAACTGGAGTTACTTTGACCAGAAACTGAAATGGACTCACCATAGAAACATAACGACTATAAAGACAGGTCAGAGACTGAGAATTCCTCAGTGAGCAACTCACCTCCTAACTGTCTGAAGCCCATCCACAAAGATACAGCTCAGAAGCTAAGTTACACAGTGAATAACTCTTCCACTGTCTCCTTTTTGCTATCTACAAGGTAGAAGTCAGGAGTGTGATGGAACATTGTCCACTTGCCTGGATCAATACAGCTCCAACAAAACTCATGAAGCTTGACACCATTCAAGACAAAGCAGCCCTCTTGGTTGGCACAACATCCAGCACCTTCAACATTCACTATCTCTATACACAGTGACGGCAGCGTGTGGCAGCTTCAAGATACGTCCCAGCAGCGGTGAGGTGATCGCCTAGTAGTATTATTGCTGGACGGTTAACCCAGAGACCAAGCTTACATTCTGGGGACCTGGGCTCAAATTATAGCAGAGCAGTTGGTGGAGTTTGAATTCAATAAAAATCTGGAAGTAAGTGATGATGACCATGAATCATTGCCAATTGTTGGGAAAACCCCACCTGGTTCACTAATATCTGTTAGGGAAGGAAATTGCCATCTTTATCTGGTTTGGCCTACATGAGACTTTAGACCCACAGCAATGTGGTTGACTCTTAATCGCCTCTGGATAATTAGGGATGGGCAATAAATGCTGCCTGCCCAGCGACACCCTCATACCGTGAATGAAGAAAGAAATTAAAACTCACCTGGACTGTGTGGGCAGTACCTTCCAAATCTCTATCGCCTAGAATGACAAGAGCAGCAGGTTCAAGAGAGCATCACCACCTCCAAACCACATACATCATCCTGACTTGGAACCATATCACAATTTCTTCACCAACAAGGGTCAAAATCTTACCAACTTACCATTTCAGAATGGCAGGCAGTGACCAGTGGGGTACCGCATGGATCAGTACTGGGAACGCAGCTTTTTACAATATATGTTAATGATATAGAAGATCGTATTAGTAATAACATTAGCAAATTTGCTGATGATACTAAGCTGGGTGGCAGGGTGAAATGTGATGAGGATGTTAGGAGATTACAGGGTGACCTGGACAGGTTAGGTGAGTGGTCAGATGCATGGCAGATGCAGTTTAATGTGGATAAATGTATGGTTATCCACTTTGGTGGCAAGAACAGGAAGGCAGATTACTACCTAAGTGGTGAGACCACACCTGGAGTACTGTGTGCAGTTCTGGTCTCCAAATTTGAGGAGAGACATTCTGGCTATTGAGGGAGTGCAGCGTAGTTTCACGAGGTCAATTCCTGGAATGGCGGGACTACCTTATGCTGAAAGACTGGAGCGACTGGGCTTGTATATCCTTGAGTTTAGAAGACGGAGCGGGGATCTGATTGAGACATATAAGATTATTAAAGGATTGGACACTCCGGAGGCAGGAAACATGTTTCCGCTAATGGGTGAGTGCCAAACCAGAGGACGCAGCTTAAAAATGCAGGGTAGACCATTTAGGAGATGAGGAGAAACTTCTTCACCCAGAGAGTGGTGGCTGTGTGGAATGCTCTGCCCCAGAGGGCAGTGGAGGCCCAGTCTCTGGATTCATTTAAGAAAGAGTTGGATAGAGCTCTCAAGGATTGTGGAATCAAGGGTTATGGAGATAAGGCAGGAACAGGATACTGATTAAGGATGATCAGCCATGATTATATTGAATGGTGGTGCAGGCTCGAGGGGCAGAATGGCCTACTCTTGCACCTATTGTCTATTGTCTATTGTCAACTCCTGTCAGAGCAATTTGTGCCTATCGCAACAATCCACAAAGGTATCTTACTGCCACCTTCTTACAGGTGATTAGGAATGGTAGAGGCAGGAAGGCAATAATACTGGCTAAGGCAGTGATGTTCCATCCCATGAACAAATACAGAAAATAAAAAAGAGCAAACCTATGTGCTTGTCAATCACCATATTGCTTTCTTTTTAAAACAGCCTGCACTTGTATATCACTTTCATGATCTCAGAATATGCCAAAGCACTTTTTTAGAGCAATTACAAACTCTTGATGTGTAGTCAATGCTGTAATACAAGATAATCAGAGGGTTAGATAGGGTGGACAGTGAGAGCCTTTTTCCAAGTATGGGGACTGCAAACACAAGGGGACACAACTTTAAAGTGAGGGGGGATAGGTATAAGGCAGATGTCAGAGGTAGTTTTCTTTACTCAGAGAGTAGTAAGGGTATGGAATGATTTGCCTGCAACGGTAAGATTCGCCAAGTTTAAGTGCATTTAAGTCATCATTGGACAGGCAAATGGACGTACATAGAATAATGTAGGTAGGATGGGCTTCAGATTGGTATGACAGGGCGGTGCAACATTGAGGACCAAAGGGCCTGTACTGCACTGTAATGTTCTATGTTCTATGTACTATGTAATATTGATGCATGCATGAGAATGCCACAGTACTGAAAGAATGTTGTGTAGGTGGAGTTGTTCACTGTTACATAAGGTGTTAAATGAAGGTCCTTCCTGCAATAGCAGTGTTTCGATGTACATGAACATTCTGAGGCAGTATTTGAAGAGCCACAGAGAGAGCCATCAAAAGTCAGTTGACTGGCCATTTAGTTCACTTGCAGTTTGCTCAATGCAAAACTGGCAGCCATATTTACAATGGTCACACTATGTAAAAAATAGTTCATTGGGATGTAAACGGCTCCTGTGGGAAGGCATCAAGCAGCTAGAGAGACTTGGTCAGGAATGAGCAGAGGTGACGTCAAGGCAAGGATGCTTTGTGAGTGCACAAACCTCGAAAAACCTGGGCTACCCAACCCTTTACACACTGCACACCCAGCAGTCAGCCGTGTCTGCAGTTCATGCATTGGTCTTATCGATCACCTCAGGACCAATTGTACGTGAATGAAAGCTCAAACCTGAGACACGGCCCAAAGTGAGCAATCCAATGAATATAAATTAAAATCTCACCATGAAAATACAAACTTATTTTTGAGAAAAGGAAGTCAAAGCCATGAAATTTGGCTTTGAAGATTTCCTTGAAGGAGATTAAGTTATGTCCTTCCCAGACTGGCCTATATTCGATTCCCAGATTCACAGCAATATTATAGCTGACTTTTACCTACTTTTTGAAGCAAGTCACGTAAGCTTTGCATGGTATTTTCCTGTATTTTTACAGTAAAATACATGGGACAATAAAGTCAAAACCATTTATAAAATCACAGAATAGTTACCTCTCAATGAGGACATTCAGCCCACTATGTCCAAGCTGGTTATCTGCAAGAGCTGTTCTGCCAGTCCTTAAAACCCTGGCGCTCCCCTGAGGCCCTGCAAATCTTTTCTGTTTAGATATTCATCCCATTTTCCTTTGAAATCCCTGATTGAATCCAACCCCATCACACCCTGAGGTAGCACACTCCAGATACTCACCACTTGCTATCCTAACGCAGCTTGATGTATTTTACATTATATCATCTGCCTTAACTTATTGCCCACTGACCCTTTACCTTTCCATCAAAGTGAGCAGTTTTTCCCTGTCTACCTCACTGGACTATTCCTGACTTTGAGTTGTCCTTCTCCATCGCACCACCTCTCAATGCCCTTTCTCTGAGGAGAACAGTCCCTTCACCTTCACCAATCTGCCTATATCAGTGAGCGTTCTCATCCACAGACTTGGCTCAATTAAAGTGCTGCCAGTGAGTCAAGGAAAGGACCTTACCAATAAGCTCTTGGTGTGTAAAGGATGGACAACACATGCCAACCTTGCCAATGATGCCCATGTCTGGGACTGAGTGAATAACAAAAAAAAGTTAAGTTCTGAGGAAGAGTCACTGGACCCGCAAAGTTAACTCTGGTTCTCTCCACAGATGCTGCCAGACCCACTGAGCTTTCCAAGCAATTTGTTTCTGAACAAAATAAAGTTATACGGCCAAGATTCTAGCCAGCAGGGCATAGTTCTCTGTTAAGTCTAAAAGCTTAACATAGAAGTTTCCCTATCAATGGAACAGAGCACAAAAAATGATGGATCAAACATTGCACAAACAACATAATAAAAATCGATAGCTAAGATTACATTTGTTATTAGATGTGCATGATTAGAATCCTCCCTTCTTATCGATTGTTTGGTCGTCTGCTGTTCAGTAGCTCAGACTCTTATTATAGCCTCCTTTTCTATTAGCTGCTATCATTATTTATGATCACTTTCTTTGCCAGTGATCCCTCTGCTATCATTTGAGATAAAGTGTTCAACTAGGTTGTCATTTCGCCTCTATATCAACAAGTTCTTTCTTTCCTCAACCTCCTGAGCTCTTCGAAAAAAATAATGAATTCTCATCTGCTTTTCATTTCCTGAGCAGTGCGCTGGTCCCTAAGGAAGTTGCTAGTTGCTGTTCAATGGAGGATGGCAGCCATTCAATTCTTACACTTGCACCCTCCCTGTGCCTATCCCTCACCCCCACCACCCCTAATCCTAAATTGCCCATGTTTCTCGACTTGAGTATCGGCTGGCAGATGTACCAATCATGGCTGGCGTATCACAGCCAAACCCTCTGTACATTGCCATGATGCCAATGAGAGGTCTTTCTTTTCCAGATGGGATCCTAATAGAGGCAAGATGGAGGAAGGGGGGTGGAAGCCATGTCACACAAAGTGAACCCATTGTGACGAACATGCATGAAAGGGAAAATGCACCAAGTTTGTTGGACACAGGGATAGTCAAGGATCCTCTTCAGAAAATCATCTTCTTACTCCAGGTGGGCAAGGGGCTAGACAAGGTGCTCTAACTACCTCCAATGGGGCATTGCTGGGTCCCTAATTGCCCAGGAGGAGGTTAAGAAACAATCACATCATAGGGTGTCTGGATGTCAGGATTATAGCTAATTCCCTTGGTCAAAATCCTAGAAAGCCATCCAGAGGACATGCAGGTTGGCTGAATTGGCCATGCTCAATTAGCCATAGTTTTCAGGGATAGAGTCATAGAGATGTACAGAACTAACACAGACCCTTTGTTCCAACTCGTCCATGTCAAACAGATATCACAACGCAATCTAGTCCCACCTGCCAGCACCCAGTCCATTTCCCTCCAAACCCTTCCTATTCATATACCCATACAGATGCCTGTTAACTGTTGCAATTGTACCAGCCTCCACCACTTCCTCTGGCAGCCCATTCCACAAACTCACCACCCTCTGTATGAAAAAGTTGCCCCTTAGGTGTCTTTTATATCTCACCCTAAACCTATGCCCTCGAGTTCTGGTCACCCCCACCCCACAGAAAAGACCTTGTCTATTTCCCCTTTCCACGCACCTCATGATTTTTAAATCTCTATGAGGTCACCCCTCAGCCTCCGACACTACAGTGAAAACAGCCTTAGCTTATTCAGCCTCTCCCTATAACTGAAATCCTCCAACTGTGGCAACATCCTTGTAAGTCTTTTCTGAACCCTTTCAAGTTTCACAACATCCTTCCGATAGGAAGGAGACCAGAATTGCACACAATATTCCAAAAGTTGCCAAACCAATGTCCTATACAGCCGCAACATGACCTCCCAACTCCTGTACTCAATACTCTGACCAATAAAGGAAAGCATACCAAATGCTTTCTTCACGATCTTATTGATGTGTGACTCCACTTTCAAAGAGCTATGAACCTGCACTCCAAGGTCTCTTTGTTCAGCAACACTCCCTGGGACCTTACTATTAAGTGTATAAGTCCTGCTAAGATTTGTTTTCTCAAAATGCAGCACCTCGCATTTATCTGAATTAAACTCCATCTGCCACTTCACAGCCCATTGGCCCATCTGATCAAGATCCCATTGCACTCTGAGGTAACTTTCTTTGCTGTCCATTACACCTCCAATTTTGGTGTCACCAGCAAACTTGTCCTGTTTCCACACTGTAAGTAATCTAATCTAATCTAATCTAATCTAATCTATTCTAATCTAATCTTTCTAACTATACCTCTTATGCTCACATCCAAATCATTTATAAAAATGACGAAAAGTAGTAGATCCAGAACCTATCCTTGTGGCACTCCACTGGTCACAGGCCTCCAGTCTGAAATAAAATTCCTCCACCACCACCCTCTGTCTTCTACCTTTGAGTCAGTTTTGTATCCAAATGGCTAGTTCTCCCTGTATTCCATGAGATCTAACCTTGCTAACCAGTTTTCCATGGGAAATCTTTTCAAATGCCTCACTGAAGTCCATTTAGATCATGTCTGTGTGGGCTAGGTGCATTAGCCAGGCAAAATGTGAAGTTAAAAGTTCGAAGCATGAGTCTGTGGGTTACTCTTCAGAGGGTCAGTGTGGACTTGTTGGACCAAATGGCCTGTTTCCACACTGTAGGGGTTCTATGGTCCCATGGTCCTACATGCAAGGGCTGCAGAGTCATAGAGCCATAAAGCAAGGTTTCAACTTCAGTCCAACTCGTCCATGCCAACTTGGTTTCCCAAACTAACCTAATTGCATTTGCCTTTTTTGGTCCATCTCTAAACCTTTTCTACTTATGTACCTCTCCAAATGTCTTTTAACTGTTGTAACTGTACCTACGTCTACCACTTCCTCCTGCAGTTCATTCCATGTGCAGACCATCCTTTGTATGAATGGATTGACCCTCTGGTCCCTTTTTAAATTTTTTTGCTCTCACCTTAAAATTATGCCCTCTAGTTTTGAACTCCCCACCCTGTGGAAAAGACTTTGCTATTCACCTTATCTACACACATCATGATGTTATAAACCTCTAGAAGGTCACCGCTCAATCTCCTACGCTCCAGTGAAAAAGACCCAGTGCATCCAGCTTCTCCTTTTAACTCAAACCCTCCAGTCGGAGTTCAAAGAGGCAGCTCACCAACACCTTCTCCAGGACATTTAAGAATGGTCAATAAATGCTGGACTAGCCATTGATTCCTTCAAACCTTGAATGTGTAGATAGAAGTCTTTAGGAGCAGCTATGACAACACTCAAGAAGCTTGACATCATTCAGGCCAAAGCAGCCCACTTGATTGGCACCACGTCTGCAAACTTCCACTCTCTCCACTACCAACGCTCAATAACAATAGTGTGTACTATCTATCAGATTGCATTGCTGAAATTCAACAAAGATCCTGAGGCAGCACCTTTCAGATCCATGACCAGCGCTATTGTGGAAAACATGGGCAGCACAGGAACAACATCAGCTGCAAGTTTCCCTTCAAACCACTCACCGTCCAGACTTGGTAATATGTCACTGCTCCTTCAGTGCTGCTGGGTCAAACTTTTGGAATTCCTTCCCACAAAGTAACATGGACTACAACAGGACAAGAAGGCAACTCACTACCACCTCCTCAAGGACAATAAGAAAAGGAAATTAATGCTGGCCCAGCCAGTGATACCTATATCTCATCCTGGCAGCCAGGATTCCCTCCAAAAAGAACACTTGAGTGTTTTTTGTGAGCTCCAAGGTTCAAGCCAAAATGATTTACAAGGCAATCTGAAGCCTGAATCGTAACTGTGTTAAGTTTCCTTCAATTGTGTCCTGTAAGTGACATACATAACAAATCCCAGAAATAAATTTTACAACAATGCTTATTGAATGAGAGATTTACCCAAGCTGTCAAGGAGCCAGTTTGCTGTAAGCAGCATTGTTCTGCAAAGCCTCAGTAAATTGATAAACACCATGGCAAAATAATACTCAATGAGGCAGAGATAAGTAAAATATTATTGGGTTTTCTCCCATCATATTGCAACCCTACATTTATGTTGATTAGGCTGCACAGTTTAATCTCATCAATGTGAACGTAGGGGAGGGAGCCAAGATCATTGATTCGTGATAAGAGAACTGACTTGGTTATTGAGTCATAGAGATGTTCAGCATGAAAACAGACACTTCAATCCAATTCACCCATGCCGACTAGATATCCTAAATTAATCTAGTCCCATTTACCAGCAGTTGCCCCATATCCGTCTAAACCCTTCCTATTCATATATCCATCCAGATATCTCCTAAATTTTGTATTTGTATCAGCATCCACCACCTCTTCTGGCTGCATATTCCATACACACACCACCCTCCATGTGAAAAAGTTGCCCCTTAGGTCCCTTTTAAATCCTTTCCCTCTACTATAAACCTATGCTCTCTAGTTTTGGATTCTGCTATGCTGGGGAAAATACCTTGTATATTCTCCTTGTCCATGCACCTTTTGATTGTATAAACATCTGTAAGGTCACCCCTCAGCCGCAGACACTCCAGAGAAAACAGCCTTATTCAGCCTCTCCTACCCACCAACCCTGGCAACATCCTTGTAAATCTTTTCTGAACTCTTTCAAGTTTCACAACATCTTTCCTACAGCAGAGAGAGTTGTCTATTCATAGATTATTACTTGCCCGACCATTCTCCTGCCTACTCTCTCAGGAGTTGCGCCTCATTCTTCCATTGGATTCGTCATCACTGAAGGGCAATGTATGCACTGGTTTGCCATTGCCTTCTGCAGGGTGACTGACTTGAAATCTCTCCCCCTCTTGCCACCTGCTATCAGGCATTTTGGAAGAATTTCAAAGCTGACTGCCAACGTGTTTAGTCAGATTAAAAAGGCACCTTCCACAGCCAACAAGTCTTGGCATGGGATTCCCATCTGGAACTTTTGGCCCAGAGTGAGCAACACATTTTGCTGCACCGCAAGGCTTCCTAGCACCTTTTTACATCACCCGACAACAATTCACATCTCCTGCATTAAATTATTGACTGTTGGTAACGCGGTGAATATGGAGGACAAGTTGCCAAGTGTAGTGGATATAAATTGAAACTTAGATATATGGTATGTTAAGCAATGTTAAGAAGACTGCTATTTTTCAATAGCATTGCAGAACGTTTTACAAATTAAAATTTTCATTTACATCACACCTTTCATGCTTACAGGATGTCTCAAAGTGCTCTAAAGGCACTGAAATGCTTTGTGTAGTGTTGCAGATATATGTTTATATTTAAGGACCATGAGGAGTAGGAATATGAAACTGCATTAACCAGGGTTTTGAAGGGACATGTGATATCTTGGAATTGTTCAACAGTTATGAAACTTGTGACTCACTAGCTATTTACTGAAAAAGAACAAGTAGCTTCCAAATGGCCCATTTATGGCCAGTTTATGACCGTGTTGAGATTTTACTTGGTGTTCAGATGGTTCCCTTGTGCATGGCAAGTCTATTATCTGCATTGCTGGAGCCTCCCAGCCGTTTCCGAGGGTTTGGGAAAGGGTGAGCAAAGTTGTTAATGACCTTCCTGTCCTGAGGCTCCATGGCCTAGAGCATGGGAGTATTGAACATGGGGTATTGAACTTGTTCCTGTGTCCTGAAGGCTCCCCTGCGATAATAGTTGGCCCTGGTCCTGGCCTGGCTCTGGCACATAATGATTTTTCTGCTGGCTTTTACAGAGCACTTCATATGGAGAAACCCTTTACCTTCTCCTTGTAGTCTCTGACACGGTCACATCCACTGAGATTTAGAGAAATAGCCCCATTGTCATTAGTAGAACTACTAGTCCTGGCGTTCATTTTCTAATTGGTTAGAGATGATAAGATCACCCAGAAGACCTGCCTTGTGCCCCCATGAGCTCAGGATGAACATTGGTCTTGGTAGGGAGACACCAGGAGTCTTCATTAATTGCTAGCCGACATTTTCCCAATGGCATTACGTGTGCAGACCACCCACCTTTATAGTTCTTGTGAGACTTGGCCTGAATGACCTATTTCTGCACCACTCTGTAGCAGGATTTTTGCTTTGTGTAACCTCCTCAGGGCAGTACCTTCATTAGTGCTGCATTGAAATGCCAAACCACAGTCAAATGCTTTCATTTTCCCAATGTTCTTTCATAGAATTTGAGTGTGACTGCAGGAGAAAAAAAGGGAAAAAAAGAACAACTGCATTAAAAAGAAAGAAAAAAAGACAAAAAGAAAAAGAAAAAATATGTAACTAGGAGATTTAGAATCTCCTAAAAATATATATAAATTGGGGATGGGGCACTGCTTGTCACTGGCCATTCATGTGTTTCCTTCCTGGCGGTGGAATATGAATAAAGATTTCTGCACTGTGTCTTACACCTGCACACACAACATGGGTGCTGGGAAAAAAATATAAGCACTATCATAGTTAGGCGGTCATGTGGGTGGGGAAAAATAAATGTAAACAGGGGATGAGTAGGGCATTGCTTGTCACTGACCACTCTAGTAATGAGAAAAAATATAACCAGGAGATTTAGAATTCCGTCAGTTTAGGAGACTGATTCTGTGCTGGCTGGGCCACAGTCGGTGTGTTACTGCTATTGTTGGTTTCTGCTTTTTGGGGAACCTGATTCCTGAACTGGCTGAAATATTTAGCCAGTTTGTTAACTGGTATTCTTTTTTATTGAGGACTTAAAAAAAAATAAACCGGGGATGGGGCACTGTTTGTCATTGGCCATTCAGGTGTTGCCTTCCTAGCAAGGAATATGAGTAAAGACTTCCACACTCGTTGTATTTCATCGTGTCCTACCCCGGCACACACATGACATGGGTGGTGGGAAAAACTAAACGCTACTGCTGTTAGGTGAGTGCGGGGAGAAAAAGGGTTTTTAAAAAATATATATATACAACTATGGAGACTCAACACGTGTGTGTGCTGTGAGGTGTGCATTTTCTGCCTTCAGGAGTGGACTCTGCATACTGCAGTGGAATTCTGCAGTATAAAATGTTGTGAAACTTGAAAGGGTTCAGAAAAGATTTACAAGGATGTTGCCAGGATTGGAGGGTTTGAGTTAATAGGAGAGGCTGAATAAGGCTGTTTTCTCTGGAGTGTCTGCGGCTGACGGGTGACCTTACAGAGGTTTATAAAATCATAAGGTGCATGGACAAGGAGAATATACAAGGTCTTTGGTTGTTGACTCTGCTTCTGGTAATGGACTTTATCTGCTGAAGAGAACTCTGTATCTGGCATTGGATAATTCAGTAAATCTAATCAATGAAAGAAATCTGTTTCTAGGTCATTGGTCCACAGCCAGGCTATAATACCCGGTACAGTCTGAGGCTGTAATAAATTTGATTTGCAACAAAAGAAAACAGGAGTTTAAAAAAATTAAGAAGGATTTAACCAGGAGATTAGCATCTCCTCAGTTCAGGCAACTGGCTCTGAACTGGCTGGCGACACAGTTTGTGTGTGCTGCTGCTGTCGGATTCGGTTAAGGAGAAGAGTTTTCTTTTTCTTCCCCCCCTTGTCTAAGGTAGACTTTTGATCTTTGGTTTTCTTAATTATTTTTTGTGTTTGTTTTCCTGGGTTTACTTTCTTTTTGTTTCCAATTAAAAAATATATAATCCAGGGACAGGGCACTGCTTGTCACTGGCCATTGGGGTGTTGCCTTCCTGGTGGTGGAATATGAATAAAGATTTCCGCACTTGTTGTTCTTCACTATGTCCTACATCTATACGCACGCGACATGGGTGCTGGGGCAAAATAAACAGTACCGCTGTTAGGTGGTCATGTCGGGAGCAGGATAAAAAACTTTTTTTTAAAAAACAGGGGATCATCTGCTAAAAAAAAGTAAATCGGGGATGGGGCACTGCTTGTCACTGGCGATTCGGGTGTTTTATCTTCCTGGCGGTGGAATACAGATAAAGTTTTCTGCACTCAAAGTTTCTTCACTGTGTCCTACACCTACACACACAGGACATGAGTGCTGGGGAAAAATAAGCAATACTGATGGTGGTGGGGGGGGGGGGAGAAATTACCGGAAAACAAGAAAAAAAGAGATAAATGTATCTAAACAGGGGACTCAGAATCTTCTCAGTTTAGGGACTGACTCTGAGCTGGCTGGCCACCATCAGTGTGTACTGCTGTTGGTTTTGAGTGACCTGCTTCCTGAACTGGCTGACCTACACAGCCAGTTTGTTACTGGTATTCCTTTTTTGAGGTCTGACACCTGAACTGGCTGATCTACACAGTCAGTATGTTACTGCTGTATTTCAGTTCTCATTAGGGAACTGTTGTTTCACTGGCCGGTTACAGCCTGTGTGTTACTCTTTTTATGTTTTATTTTGAGAAGAGGACTGTGCCGATTTTGTGGTGGGGCATAGCCCTTGCACACTGCTTTTCAGTATCTACACTTCCTTTTCTTGCATTCTTTCTTTTTGGTGTTTGGACTGAGCTCCGGTGAATCAACTACACTTTTTCAGATGAACTGCTCCTCTGCAAGTAGGCCTGGCCCTCTGTTGGTGGACGAGGCCTCATAAAGACTGAACAGCTGTGTGTATGTGCTGGGAGGTGAGGATTTGCAGCATGCTGGAGTGGACTTGACCTTCAGTAATGGACTCTGCCTTCGGGAGTGGACCAATCCCCTGTGAGTTAACTGCACCTTTAAAATGAGCTGTGTTCCTGTGAGTGGGCCTCGTCCTCTGTGAATGGATCAGGACCCTATGGAGTTTGAACACCTGGATGTGTGCTATGGAGTGTGCATTTTCTTCCTTCAGGAGTGGACTCTGCACACTGGAGTTGACTCTGCCTTTGGTTGTGAACTCTGTTTCTGGTAATGGACCCTAATACTGAAGAGAACTCTGTTTCTGGTAGTGGACTCTGTACTTTTGGTAATTGACTCGACCTTTTTGCTTGTTGGGTTTATTGCCTGCGCTGTCTTGTGTGTCCCTGGGTCTAGCAGGCCTCTCTGTGACCTAGGAGGCTCATAGGTCATCCTGAAAGCTATCACCCCAAGAGGTGGAGGGTGGCTAGGCTATCCTGAGAAATAGAAGATGGGTAGGCAGCCCCGAAAGCCAGAAAGTGGGTAGGCCACTCCAATGCCAGTCGGCTTGAGAGCCAAAAGGTGGGTAGGCCATCCTAAGTGCTGTCATCCTGAAAACAGGGTGGAACGGGCTGTCCTGGAGTTGGCCGGAAGGTGGGTCAGGCGGACCGAGAGCCAGAAGGTGCATGGAGCAGGTTGAGGCCTGGAAGGCATGTGGGCTGCCCTGAACTCTGTCATCCCAGGGAGGGGGACAGGCTGTCCTAGATGTGGCTGGAAAGAATGTCAGGGCAGTCAATAGGCTGGATGGTGCGTCGGGGTGGGCGCAAGCCAGATGGTGCGTACAGGTGGACTGCGAAGCCGGAAGGGGCATGGGTCAGACCAAGAGCCAGAAGGGGCGTAGGGGCAGGCTGCTTTTGAGTGGCCAGAAGGCGAGACGGACATGAGGCTTGCTGGGTTGGTGCGGGGACTGTGTTCTATACATTGGTTTTCATTGGATTGGACTGTCTTTTGGGTGTTTGTTAATGTTTCCTTTTTGATGACTGAAGGTGGGATTGGAGGTTTGCCCTCATTTTCCTGCTAACTGATTGAAAGGTGGGGTTTGGGGTTTGTCCTTGCTGCCTCTTCCCCTTTAAATAGTGTTTTTTTTTGTGAACGGCTGTTTTTTGTTTATTGTAAACTGTTTGTATTTTGTACTGTTTCATAAAGTAAAAAAATGTATAAACCGGGGATGGGCATTGCTTGTCACTGGCCATTCGGGTGTTTCTTTTTCCTGGTGGAGGAATACGAATAAAAGGTTTTCTGCACTCAAAGTTTCTTCATTGTGTCATCACATGCACATGACAAGGGTGCTGGAGAAAAATAAGCCATACTGAGAGGGGTCAGGTCAGGGAAAAAAAATTACTAAAACAAAAAGCAAAAGAAAATATCTAAACAGGGGATTCAGAATCTCCTCAGTTAAGAGACTGACTCTGAGCTGACTGGCCACAGTCAGTGTACTGTGCACATTCAAATAAAGGGTGACCATTGTGTGGTTATTTCAGTCACCGTTACTAAGACAGGCTTCATATTCCAGATCATTACTCAAGAAACTTAAATTGGCATGTTGCGATTTGAACCCATACTCCCCAGAACATTTGTTTAGGTCTCTGGATTATTAGTCCAGTCATGTGATCACTGTCTGTCCAAGAGATCTGTGAAGAGAGTTCAAGTCTTTAACCTTTGAATTTAGTGGTATTAGTGCTACCAGGATCAACAAGATGTGACTTCAAATTAGTGTCTTACAATGTCCGTGGCAGCTCTCCTCGGGCTGCACTCCCTAAATCTGACACCTAAATGAGACTGACCTCTCTGGGTCATGATAATTAAACGTTACAAGCTTGAAGACCTAAAAGAAGATTCTTAAACTCTTTCTCTGCTTGAACACCAACAAATTAAACAATCAATTAACGCTTGGGAATTCTGCCTGTAATGTTCAACAAAGATAACAGAGCTTTTCATTCATGTCACTATCTCAATACTTCACAAAAAATTAATACTTTGCTTAAAGCCTTCCATTTCTAACATTTTCAAAGTGCTTTTGGCTTTCACGTGAACCAGAAAGAAACAGATTGTATCACAGGGAGATCACATTGTCACTGCATTTCTGATGTGCATAGCCTTAAACATATAAAAGATTAAATTATGTGATAGACATTGGTTTAGTTGCCAGTATATGCAGGGAGAAAGCAAATTAGTAGCATCAAAGTTAGCTTTGATCCATGCCACGCAGATGTCTGGGACTGAAAGTGAGTTTGCCTGCGTGTGTCAGACAAACACTGTTGAAGCTAACTGCGTCTTTTAGCAAATGTCAGTCACGCATGAGATATGTGTTTGACCAACCACCTGGATGGTCATCTTTAAAAACAGTGAATTCATTTAGATTTTTAGATTTTAAATTTTTAGATTTTACTGCCACGTGTACCCAAGTACACTGAATAGTGTATAATATCACCACACAATGCCACCTTCGGTACTATGATATCAAGTATAAAAAAAACTTAGGTAAGTGTCCTGATCTAATGGGCCTAAATGTACTCTGGCCCATCTTGCACGTTGAGGCTGTAATTCATCTCAACCACGAGATCATGCTGCAGCTGTATAAAACTCTGGTGCAGCCGCACTTGGAGTATTGCATACAGTTCTGGTCACCACATTATAGGAAGGATGTGGAAGCTTTGGAAAGGGTTCGGAAGAGATTTACTAGGATGCTGCCTGGTATAGAGGGAAGGTCTTCTGAGGAAAGGCTGAGGGACTTGAGGCTGTTTTCATTAGAGAGAAGAAGGTTGAGAGGTGACTTAATTGAGGCATATAAGATAATCAGAGAGTTAGGTAGGGTAGACACTGACAGCCTCTTTCCTCAGATAGTGATGGCTAGCAGGAGGGGACATAGCTTTAATTTGAGGGATGATAGATATAGGACAGATGTCAGAGGTAATTTCTTTACTCAGAGAGTAGTAAGGGCATGGAATGTACTGTTTGCAACAGTGGTAGACTCGCCAACTTTAAGGGCATTTAAATGGTCATTGGATATACATGTGGACACAAATGGAATAGTGTAGGTTAGATGGGCTTCAGGTTGGTTTCACAAGTTGGTGTAACATCGAGGGCCAAAGGTCATGTACTACGCTGTAATGTTCTATGTTCTATTCTGTTCACTTCGTCTGATCACAACTTGAAACACTTTACAAAAGACAACACATTGGAATATTTTAGCCATCGGAAGTGTTTATATATACTTTTAAACCAACAAACTAAAATTAAAGCTATAGCTTGAATTAAAAAAAAACCCTTGCATTACTGTAACATCTTTCACAACCATGGGACGTCCTGAAATAATTTGCAGCTAATTAATTATCTTTGGAGTGCAGCCACTGATTATTTTAAGTCACTGAAATAGTCAATGTACATGTTTTAGCTTCAATGCAATCTCTGTGATCAGGTAACTCCCTTATTTTTGTTTATTTTCTTTAACATTTAGGCAAGACCATAAGACATAGGATCAGAAGTATGGCCATTCAGCCCATCATGTCTGTTCTGCCATTCAATGAGATCATTGCTGATTTGATAATCCTTAACATTCATTTGCCTGCCTTTTCCCCATCATCACCAACATCACCACTATCAACTCTTCCTTGTAGATGAGGATGACTCTCTTCCACTCTCAGGGTGAGTCCCCATAACCCTTCATTCTCTTACTGATTAAAAATCTGTAGCTCAGCCTGGAATACACTTAACAACCCGACTTCAACAGCCCTCTGCAGTAAAGATTTCCATACATTTGCCACTCTCAGAGAAGAAATTCCTCCTCATCTCTGTCTTAAGTATGTGACCCTTAATTCTGAGATATTGCTTTCTGCTCCTGAACTTTCCCACAAGGGGAAACAACCTCATTGTATCTGCCCTCTCAAGCCCACTAAGAATCTTGCGTATTTCAAGAAGGTCTCTTCTCATTCTTCTAACTATCAATCAGTATAAGGTCAAACTACACAATCTCAACTCATAAGCAAATCCTTCTATACCTGTAATGAGCCTAGTGAGTCTTCCCTGGACTGTTTGATTCTATGAAATAGTGCTGTATTGTTGCAGCTACCTTCTTTCAAATTACAAGTTGAAGTGAGTTCCCATTAGCCTTCTCAGGTAGTCACAAATGTCGTTATAGCACTATTCTGGAGAAAAAAAGTGAGGTTCGCTCCATTACCTAAGTCTATTTCTAATCTCAGTCATCAGGTAAGAGGACAGATACTGTGCACAGTATTCCAGGAGTGGTCTGATTAGGGACTCCCACTGAACTTGGATGTTAGCTTTTTGCCATTCCTGTTTTTATTTTAATGAAAGGGCAATGAACCCAAAATGAATTTCTGTTTGGACAATAAAGTGTAATTGAATTGAATTAAGTGCACACTGGAAGCTTCCAGAAAGCAATGTGCCAATGACCAGATAATCAGTTGATGATGATTGAGTAAAGAAACAGACTTGGATAATGGAGAGAACCTCACTTTTTTTCTCCAGAATAGTGCTATAACGACATTTGTGACTACGTGAGAAAGCTAATCGGAACTCACTTCAACTTGTAATTTGAGAGAAGGTAGCTGCAGCAATACTTCATAGAATCAGATAATCATAGAATCATACAGGTGAGAAGAGGCCCTTCAACTCATCAAGTCTGTACCACCAAAAATGTACTACTATCAACATCAGCCCCCTTTCCTACAGTGGGACCTAACCTTGAATGTTATGATACTTCAAGAGCTCATCCAAGTTCTTTTTAAAGGCTGTGAGGTTTCCCACGTCAACTGCCAAAAGACATTGGAGCAGAAGTTAGGCCATTCAGCCATTCCAGTCTGCTTCGCTATTCAATCATGGCTGATAAGTTCCTCAACCCCATCTCCCGCTTTCTCCCCGTAACCCTTGATCTCCTTGATACTCAAGAATCTATCCATCTCAGTCTTAAGTATACTCAGTGACCTGGCCTTCACAGCCTTCTGTGGAAATGAATTCCATAGATTCCCCACTCTCTGGCTGAAGAAGTTTCTCCTTCTCTCCGTTCTAAAAGGTCTTCCCTTTACTCTACGGCTGCACCCTTGGGTCCTAGTCTCTCTTACCAATGGAAACATCTTCCCAACATTTACTCTCTCCAGGCCATTCAGTATTCTGTAAGTTTCAGTTAGATCCCCCCTCATCCTTCTAAACTCCATTGAGTTTAATCCCAGAGTTCTCAAACGTTCCTCGTATGATAAGCTTTTCATTCCTGGGATCATTCTCGTGAACCTCCTCTGAACATGCTCCAGGGCCAGTGCATCCTTCCTGAGATATGGGGCTCAAACCTGCACACAACACTCCCAATGTGGTCTGACTACAGCCTTATAGAGCCTCAGAAGTACATCCCTGCTTTGATACTCACAATAAATGCCATCATTACATTTGTCTTTCTATCTACTGACTCAACCTGCAAGTCTACCTTGAGAGAATCCTGGACGAGAACTCCCAAGTCTCTTAGCACTTCAGACTTCTGAATTTTTTCCCCATTTAGAAAATATCTTCCCACCACTCTCTGGGTGAAAACCTTTTTCCTCCAATGCTCTCTAAACCTCCTCCATTTCAGTTTAAAATTATGCCTGATTGTTATTGACCCTTTAACTCAATGTAACAGCTGCTTTCTATTCACTCTATCCATGCCCCTAATAATCTTACCCATCTCTATCAGGACAACCCTCAATCTTTGCTGCTCCAAGCCCAAGCTTATCCAGCCTCTTCTTCGCTGCAATGCTCCCCCCCTCTCCTCCAGTGCAAACCCATCCTTCTTATAGCATGGTGACCGGAATTGCACTGCTGTAAGTCTTGAGCTCAAGTACTGGAGTTGGAATGTAACATATAAATATGGATGTGATAAAGTTAAAATGTCAAGTCGCAACATTTTCTCCATCATTAAGCTTAGGGGAACATAAATTCTCAAAAACAGATTGATAGATTTTGTTTAAGGCAAGTGTTCAAGTTACAGGACCAAGGCAAATAGGTGGAACCAACACAAGTAGATGGAATTAAGATACAGATCAACCATGATCATATTGAATGGTATGTGGAACAAGCACAAGTAATTGGATCCTCTTCTTCTACAGACTTGAATGGTTGATGGTTTCTAACTATAGGAACTGAATGATTTTCCATCCCATTCAAAGTAATGGAAGTGAATTCGTGTATCTGGAATGCCAAATTAATGCGTGAATGCGTGTATTTGATATCTGGAATGCCAAATTAATAGTCCTTACCTAAGAGCACTGTGGCTATACTGACACTGCATGTGGACTGTAGTGGCTTTTTACTGATTCACGTACCTCAACCTTATCCAGTGCGATTAGGGATGGGGCTCATAATACTGGACTTGACAAAGATTCCCCTTGTTTGTGAGCAAATTGTCTAGGCAGAATTTTTTTTAAAAAACTGTGTGCTTTCTTGGAACTAGTATGTAAAAGGTCACAGTCAAGTATACATTGATTAGGGATAGTCAACATGGCTTTGTGCGTGGGAAATCATGTCTCACAAACTTGATTGAGTTTTTTGAATAAGTAACAAAGAAGATTGATGAGGGCAGAGCAGTAGATGTGATCTATATAGACTTCAGTAAGGCATTTGACAAGGTTCCCCATGGGAGACTGATTAGCAAG
>NC_057715.1:109016738-109069147 GCF_004010195.1 Chiloscyllium plagiosum | reverse complement strand
TACAGGACATTGGTTAGGCCACTGTTGGAATATTGCATGCAATTCTGGTCTCCTTCCTATCGGAAAGATGTTGTGAAACTTGAAAGTGTTCTGAAAAGATTTACAAGGATGTTGCCAGGGTTGGAGGATCTGAGCTACAGAGAGCAGCTGAACAGGCTGGGGCTGTTTTCCCTGGAGCGCTGGAGTCCGAGGGGTGACCTTATCGAGGTTTATAAAATTATGAGAGGCATGGATAGGACAAATAGACAAAGTCTTTTCCCTGGGGTCGGGGAGTCCAGAACTAGAGGGCATAGGTTTCGGGTGAGAGGGAAAATATAAAAGAGACCTAAGCGGCATCTTTTTCACGCAGAGGGTGGTACGTGTATGGAATGAGCTGCCAGAGGATGTTGTGGAGGCTGGTACAATTGCAACATTTAAGAGGCATTTGGATGGGTATATGAATAGGAAGGGTTTGGAGGGATATGGGCCGGATGCTTGTAGGTGGGACTAGATTGGGTTGAGATATCTGGCCGGCATGGATAGGTTGGACCGATGGGTCTGTTTCCATGCTGTATATCTCTATGACTCTATGACTCTATAACATGATTTGGAGTGATACATTCAGAATGGTAGATATTGCCAACTCAATTATGGTGAGGCACTGAATTGGTGGAATTATCACTGTGCTAACAATCCAGAGGTCCAGGCTAGTTCTCAGTTGATATAGGTTCAAATCCCACTAGGGGATTTGAGTTTGATTGATGAATGTGGAATTTAAAGGAAAGCTGGTATCAGTAATGGTGACTATGAAGTCATTGGTCGTTGTTGTAAAAGCCCATCTGGTTCATGAATGTACTTTAGGTAAGGAAATAAGCCGTACTTCCTTGGCTAATATATGAATTCAGACCCACAGCAATGAGATCGGGTCTTAACTGCCTTCTGAAATAGTCTAACCAGCCACTCAATTCAAGGGCCATTAGAATTGGGCAATAAATGTTGGGGTTTGCCAGTAATGTCTACATTCCTTCATAGAGTAAAGGCGGAAAACATTACAATAATTCAGAATTAATGCCAACTAAAGAAATGGATTTGTTGACAACCTTTTTTCTGTTTCTCTATCGTTGTTAGCTTGAGTTGGATGCTGAGTTAAAATGAAGGTAATGTGATAGTGGCCATTGTCTAGATTTGTAATCCAATGAAGTATGCTAATGTTCTGGGGAATTAGGGTTGAATCCTATTGTAGCTTCTGAAGAAATTTGAATTCTATAAAAAATAATCCCTATAGTGTGGAAACAGGCCCTTTGGCCCAACAAGCTCACACTGACCCTCTGAAGACTAACCCACCCAGACCCTATTACTCTACATTTACCCCTAACTAATGCATAAACATACACATCACTGAACCCTATGAGCAATTTAGCATGGCCAACCCATCTAACCTGCATATCGTTGGATTGCGGGACAAAATCGGAGCACCTGGACGAAACCCACACAAACACGGGGAGAGTTTGCAAACATCATACAGACAGTGACCCCGGGCTGGAACCAAACCCAGGTTGTTGGTGCTGTGAGGCAGTAGTGCTCACCACTGAGCCACCATGCCACCCCAATGCAAAGCTAGTCTAATAGTGACTATTGTTGATTGTTGTAAAAACCCATCAGAACCATGAATATCCTTTGGAGAAGACACTGCTCACTCAGTGCTGACTATATACCACTCGAGACCCACAGCAATGTGATTGATTCTTGAATGGCCTCTCAGCAATAAATGTTGGTCTAACCAGTGATGGGCATTTCCCACAAATATGTAAAACAGAATGACCATAAATGGCAGTTTTCTTTCCATTTCATCAGACAGGATATCATTACTACTACACAAACTGACTTCCACACATGTTATTAAAATATTATTTTGTCCTAAATGGTCTTGCGTTACTGCAGTGCTGTTGGAGCTTCCTCCAGGCAAATACTTGTGCCTTGACACACAAGCAGAAAATGCCAAACTAAAACCAGAAATTGCTGGAAATAATGGGTAGTCCAGACAGCAGCTGTGGAGAGAGGGCACAGAGTTCATGTTTCAGTGATGACCTGACATTGACATGAAATGTTAACTGCATTTCTCTTTCCACTAATGCTGCCAGACTTGCTGAATATTTTCTGTCTGTTTCAAAACAAAATTGGATAGAAGGTATCTTTCTTTCTGTCTTGTGGGAAGATGACAGTGCTCTGATAATGTCACTGGACTAATAACTAAGAGGCCATGGCAACTGCTCTGAGGAAAAGGGGTTCAAGTCTCACTGTGATAGCTGTTAGAATGTAAGTTCAATTCATAAATCTGGAGTATAAAGCTAAGGTCAGTCATGGTGAAATTTCATAAAGTCTAACTCAGAGAGTTTTTACAGAGAAGAAAGAGGCTCTTTGGCCCATTGTGCCAGTACTCATAAATTCTAATCCCATTTTCCAGTACTTGGTACATTTTGTGGTACTTCAAGCGCTCATCTGAAAGCTTTTTCAATGTCTTGAGGATTCCTGGCTCTACCACCCTTTCAGACAGTGAGATCCAGATACTCAAAAACCTCCAAATGAAAATGTTTTTTCCTTATACTTCCCCTAAACTTCCTGCTCTTTACCTTACAATTGTATCCCTTAGAAAATGACCACTCTATTTGGAGAAAAGATTCTCCCTATCTACCCTGTCTATCCATCTCAAAACTTTGTACACTTTAATCAGAACCCTTCTCGACATTTTCCGTTCTAAGGAAAATAGCCCGGGCTTATCCAGCCTCTGTTCAGAGCTGGAATACTCCATCCCAGGCAACATCCTGGTTAATCTTCTCTGTATCCCCTCCCAGATGGGCAAATGGGTCTAGGAGTGGTAGATGGAGTCTTATTTATATAAATGTGAGGTGTTGCATTTTGGTAGGGCAAATCAATGCGGGGTTTAAAAATGGTAAGCCCCTGGAGAGTGTCGCCAAACATTGAGACCTTACGGTGCAGGTTCATAGTTCCATGAAAGTGGAGTACAGGCAGATAGGATAATGAAGAAGGCATTTAGTATGCTTGCTTTTATTGGTCAGTGCATTGACTGTAGAAGTATAGGAGTTGGGAGGTTATATTGCAGCTGTACAGGACATTAGTTTGGCCACTTTTAGAATACCGCATTCAATTCTGGTTTCTCCGCTATAGTTGTGAAACTTGAAAGGGTTCTGGAAAGATTTACAGGGATATTGCCAGTTTTCAAGGGTTATAGGAAGAGGCTGCATAGGTTGGGGCTATTTTCCTGGAGCTAAAGGAGTACCTTAAAGAGATTTATAAAATCATAAGGGGGAGTGAATAAGGTGAATAGCCGAGGTATTTTCCTCAAGGTAGACCAAACCTGAAGGGCATAGGTTTATGGTGAGAGACGAAAGATTTAAAAGGGACATAAGTGGCAACTTTTTCATGCAGAGCGTGGTGAGTGTGTATGAAATGAGCTGCCAGAGGTGGTGGTGGAGGCTCGTACAATAACAACATTTAAAAGGCATCTGGATGGGTATATGAATAGGAAGGGTTTAGAGGGATATGGGACAGATGCTGGCAAGGCAAGGAAATTAGGATATCTGGTCAGTATCGACAAGTTGGACCAAAGGGTCTGTTTCCATGCTGTAAATTTCTATGACTCTGGGACCCATTCCAATCACAAACTTCCTATAGAGCCATGAACAAGAACTGCACTCAATGTGCAGCTGTGGCTGAAAATTAATGTCAGATACATCCTACTAGGGAAAGAAATCTGCCATCCTTACTTGGTCTGGTCTGCATGTGACTCCAGATGCACAGCTATGTGTTTGACTCCAAATCTCATATTGATATGGCCCTGCAAATCATTCATTCAACAGGTGGGTGATAGATGCCCTGATCGTCAATGTCCAAATCCCACGAAAGAATATTAAAAGCATGACACCTGTACGCTGGTTTGCGTATCCATTTCTAAAATTGGTCCACTTCCAGGTGTTAAATAGCTAAGGTGCTCTTTGTCTTTACTGTAATAAAGAGCCCTCTTGTGGTGCAATGGTAGCATTCTTAGTACAAAACGCTGGGTTCATGTCCCACCAACTCCAGAGGTATAACTGCGTCTCTGAACAGGCTGATTAGGAAAATAGGTTAAACTTTTAAAAATTGCTATGGTAAAGGAGCCTGCAGTGAATTGATTAGATCAGATCAACTATTATCTCCCATGAGTGCATCAATGTAATAGGTTGCAAAATTTACCTTTCCTTCTGTACTCTTGTAGCGTGTTTAAACGGCCCCATAAATAAACAAGGTGCTTGAGGCATTGATCTCTGCAATCAGCATCCGACAAGAGCGCTTGGGGTTGATGAGATTCTGCTGCTCCTGCTTCAGGCTGTCGAGACAGGTCCGATCGAGATGTTTCGCCTGGGGCCACCATGAGGACGCTCTGGGAAAGGTACCATCTGTCCTTGACAACGTTTCACTGAAGAGAAAAATGTCAAAGTCAGAGCCTCATCATCCTTCTGATGATGTTTCATTATATCACATTTGAAAAGCACTCTCCCTAGTCAAGGCTTGCTTTATGTTTGTTATGCTACCCAGGCTGTGTCCTTAAACAGAGTTAGGAGGGGGAAGGTTGCCGATGAATGATATCAGCTCATTGCAGTAGGTCATCTAAATGATGAGCATTGTGTTTCAAATAAATTAGATTGTTCTTCAGCTGGTTTATTTCTTCCTGCTTCACTTCCAAGAATAGTCTGTCGTGGTTTAAGTCACTGCATATAATGGAAGGATGCTTTAAAACTGTTTATGTTATGTTGAAGAGAAACAATATCTATTATGCACTTGCTATCATGGGGTGAGAGAGTTACAGTCCCTCCATTATGTTGAACAATGAAGGATTCACTGCAATTAAACCAGCAAGGAATACAAAACGAGGCACTGCTCATGATTTTATCACACTCTGTGAAAATAAGAGAGAGAACATTCTTTTGCAAATATGTGGTAGTCAATTAACTGCCAAACCAGCCTTACTTGTCCGTTTCACGTTTGCCCTTGAGAAGGCTTACCATCGTACTCTCAGGGGAAACTAGGGATGGGTAACAAACGCTGGTTGTGCCACTGATACCAGGCCAGAAAATGAACATTGCATCAACACCATTTGCATTTATGTAGTGCTTACAATGTCCTAAAGCATTACAAGTCTGTTTGCAGGAACATTATCAGACAATATTTGACACAAGGTACTGAAGGATGTTTTAGAACAGATGACAGGTAACTTCATTACAGAGACAGGTTTTAAAAAGTGCCTTAAAAGAGAAGAGACCAGTAGAGAACTGAAAGTTTTTGGGGAACTAACTTCAGAGCCAAGGAGCAAGGTTACGGCCACTGGAATGTTTCTTGAAACAAATATAGAACTTACTGGGACAACTCACCAGCTCTGGGAACATCTGTGGAGAGAAAGTAGAGTTAACATTTCAGGTCCAGTGTCTCTTCTTCAGAACTGATTGTAGATATGAAAAGGTTGGTATATACGCTGAAGATGGGAAGGAGGGGGAGGAGTAAACAATGGTTGGAGATGGGCAGCATGGTGGCTCAGTGGTTAGCACTGCTGCCTCACAGCGCCAGGGACCCAGGTTCGATTCTAGCCTTGGGCGACTGTCTGTGTGGAGTTTGCACATTCTCCCTGTGTCTGTGTGGATTTCCTCTGGGTGTTCCGCTTTCCTCCCACAGTCCAAAGATGTGCAAGTTTGGTGAATTGGCCATGCTAAATTGCCCACAGTGTTCGGGGATGTGTAGGTTAAGTGCATTAGTCAGTGGAAAGGGAATAGGGTAGGGAAAGGGTTTGGGTGGGATACACTTCAGAGGGTCAGTGTGGACTTGTTGGGCCTGTTTCCACACAGTAGGGATTCTATGAAGCTGAGAGAGAGAACAACTAAAGTAAACCACAGATGTGCAGGAAATCAAACAAAACCAGAAATTGCTAGAAAAGCTCAGTAGGCCTGGCAGCATCTGTGGAGACAAAGCAGAGTTCATGTTTCAGATTCAGTGACCTTCTTCAGAACTGTATCTGCACCTCAAAGACTGCAACGGTTCAATAATGCAGCTCGTGACCACCTTGTCCAGCGCCAATAAAGTGTGGCGCTGAGAAATCACAGCAGGTCAGGCAGCATCTGAGGAGCAGGAGAGTTGATGTTTCAGCAGGACCCTTTCTGAAGAAGGGCTTTTGCCCGAAACATCAATTTTCCTGTTCCTCGGACGCTGCCTGACCTGCTGTGCTTTTCCAGTGCTACTCTAATCAGGACCCTTCGCCAGTCCTGATGAAGGGCTTATGCCCGAAACATCGAATCTCCTGCTCCTTGGATGCTGCCTGGCCTGCTGTGCTTTTTCCTGAATTGCACTTTATCGACTCTCCAGCATCTGCAGTCCTTACTTTCATATCTTTGCTACAAACTACCTTCTCTAGGACAATTAGGAATGGGCAAAAAATGCTGGTCTAATCTATGAGCAAATAAATATTTTTTACTGTTTGAATTTCTAGTCAAATTGCAACTCCAGGAGACAATGAGCAGTAAGAATCAAAGAGCAGCAAATGGAGTTGAGATTTTCCACAATTGCACAGAACAATGAAATGTGATTTCAGACATGAATGAGTGTAGGAGACATGTTGAGGAGACAGAGTAGAGAGATCAAATGTTAGTTGGTATCTTTCGAGATTGAGAGATAGATGACCTTTCAAGCTGCTTCTGTGTCGTAATCCCATTGTATAGCACAACCCATCACTATACCAGCTTTATGTATAACATTGAGACTAAACAATCCCACTTGCTATTCTATTCATTTTCAACCTTGCATTCGAGATGAGATGACTTATCCTCATCGTAAGTCTAAAGAAGGAGCAGAGCATTTCAATTGGTTTCTGATGTATTCTGATTTAACCATTTAGCTCCTTAATTCACAAGGACTGAAAGTCACTCTTTGCAGATAAAAGGTCTATGGTCCACCTATACCACCCTCTTTAACTTTTCAAGATATACAAAGATATTAGAGTTACTGCTTTTGTTAAATTTGCAATTTCAAATCTGAAGTCTGCTGAGTTTCAAATAAGCAAGGCTAGCCAGCGATATGGTCACCAAAGGTAAGTAAGTGGAGCTAAGGTATAGATCAAACATGATCTAACAGAAACAGACACAAGGGATTTGAATGACTTACTGTTTCCCCAATGCTTCAGGATTATTATTAATGTTTATTTTACACATTTAATTCTCTTAATTCCCTGGAACAGCATCTTGGTAGCTTTAGCATCTCAGAATGAAAACTTTTAGTGACACCCTGCGACGCAGTGGGTTCTGAAGCACTCATCATGAGCTTTCCATTTTAATCAGGATCCCAAAGCGTTCACTTTAAATTATTTTATTTCATTGCATAAAACCTTTCAGGTGAATTCAGTAAATCTTACAATTACCACAATATGTGAAATTTCCTTCACTTGCATTCTGCTGAAGGTAACCTGAAGAGTTCTTATTTTTTTTTTTTTGTTCATGTAATAACTAAAACTATAGATGCATAAAACACAGAAAAAGGCCAATGAGCCCAGTATTGCCTATGTTAGCTTTTTTTTTCTGTTGTTTATCCATAAGGACAAAGGGTGAAATTTTCCCAGGCCCTGAAGGACATTGTCTATGGTGGGAAATTTGGGAGAATTGCGTGAAAAATTGAGTGAAATTTTTCCCAGTGCAAGAACAAAAAGTCACTTTTTCCAACTAAATTTCAGACACTGGGATGAGATTCTCACCGATGAATGGTGAAAGACATATTCGTGGGGACTATTGCTCATTGTCACCCATATCATTACTTCATCTCACCTTTTTAAATGTACATTCTCCTATTCTGCCAGCCACCAGATGAAAACGAGATGCCAAGAATTGCCAACATGCCAATCAAAGCGGGTTACCTGGTCACTGCCTGCTCCTCCAGACCTCCATCTTGAATAGCGGCCATCTCATATCACAGTCCCTGGGCAGCATCTGCATACTCCACACATCCACAGATATTGGCAATCAACACATACCAGCCTCTCTGCCTCATCATGGCTCATCTCCAATCCACTCGTGTTTCCAAATTGCACTATGGAATACACCAGCACCTATCATTGCAATGCTGCTTTCCAGCACTTTGTGCACAAGGATAGGCGCCCAGCACATGGTGGCTTGATGGGCCGAAGGACCTTTCCTGTGCTGTATGACTCTATGGCTCACGGATTGGAATAGGCTTCATTTCAAGCCTGCTCATTTTCTCTCTTAGCATTCAGTCATTTAGCACCCACGTCATAGCATCCATGTCTTTCTTTGTCTTTTCAAGCACCTGGCTGCATTTTAAAAGCTCACAGTACTTCTGTCTTGCCTTGCCTTTAATGTCAACACAAAGCCGGAAAACTAGTTCTGGCTAAAGGTACCGAGGCTGGTATCTCATCACCAAATCATCCTTTACTCACACGTGCATGGTACTTGACAGTGATCAGGCTTCCTCAGTGACAGCTCTCAGAGCGAACAGAACCTTTGAGTGACACTGTGGCTCAGTGGTTAACATTACTGCCTTACAGCACCAGGGATATGGATTCGATTCCAGCTTCAGGCAACTGTCTGTGTGGAGTTTGCACATTCTCCCCTGATCTGCATGGGTTTCCTCCGAGTGTTCCAGTTTCCTCCCACAGTCCAAAGATTTGCAGGTTAAGTGAATTGGCCATGCTAAATTGCCCATAATGTTCAGGGATATGTAGGTTAGGTGTATTAGTCAGGGATAAACGTAGACTAATGGGGAATGGGTTGAGACTGTGGCTCTGGAAAAGCACAGCAGGTCAGGCAGCATCCAAGGAGCAGGAGGATCGATGTTTCAGGCATGGGTGTAATACTCTCCCTAGGGTTAGTGTCGACTTGTTGGGCCAAGTGGCCAGTTTTCACACTGCAGGGATTTTATGATTCTCTGACACTCCTGTTTATATATGTGAGTCAGGACCCCCTGATTTTACCAGATTAAGAGCCCTACAGAACTCATATTCTATGAGATCCACCTGGCTGACCTCATTACAGTCACTACAAGATGGTCAGCAGTCGCCAATCAAGAGGTGGGCATGTTTTTGTAGGGCATTGTGCTATGTCAGACTCACACTCTGTACCATGTGCCAGATTCTTAACTGCACTGTTAATGTCTTGTTCACCTCAATCCAATCCTCTCTCAGCCTTCTCCATTCTGAGGAAAACAGCCCCAGCCTATCTTGTCTCGGTTTCTTACCAGCCCAAGTCACATACTCTTGAGTCTCTTTTGTACCTTGTCTAGTGTTTCCTTCCTACAATGTGGCGACCAGAGCTGCACACAGTTGCATCACAGTTAATTAATTGTTAATTAGTAAAGCATGCTGTATTCTTGGCCTATTAAATAGGGTCACTGAGTACAAGAGCCAGGAGGTGATATTGAACTTACAAAAGACACTTGTCATACCCCAGCTGGAGTATTGTGTCAAGATCAGGGTGCCACATTAAAGGAAGGATGTGAATACCTTAGAGGCAGTGCAGAGGCCACTTGCAAGAATCGTTCCAGGGATGAGGAACTTCAGCTATGAGGATAGATTGAAGACATTAGGACTCTTCTTCCTAGAGAGAAGAAAGTGAAGAGGAAGAGAGAAAGAGGTTTTCAAAATCATGAGTGGGCTAAATCGAGTAGACAGAGAAACGTTCTTGCTGATAAAAGGATCAAGAACCAGCAGGCATAAAGTTAAAGTGATTTGTAAAAGAAGTAAATGTGACGTGAGAAAAATCTTTCATGGGTAGTTAAGGTATGGAAGTGTGGTGGAGATAGGTTCATCTGAGGCATTCATGAGCCAGAGAATTGCATGCTTACTTAGATAGAAATAATGTGAAGGCATGGCATAAAAAAAAGGAAATTGGCAGTAGGTAATGATTCTCACTTGATGATCCAATCTGGATATGATTGGTTGGATTACCTCCTTCTGTGCCATAATATTAAGTGATGAGAGCTCTGGGGTAGTCAAGTCTAGATGTTGAGTATGGGTGAGGTATTCATGGTTATGGTGAGAGGGTGGGTAAATGAAGCTGAGGTCGTGGAAAGATCAGCCATGATCTTACTGAATGGCAGAGCAGGCTCGAAGGGCCAGATAGCCTACTCCTGTTTCTAGTTCTTGTGTTTGATATTCATCAGAAGATGAGCTGTACAAAGAGCCGTGAGAGATAAATTGGATAGATGGAAGTAGACAGTCTTGTTGTTTTCAGGATATGAGCAAAGAAAGATCTCAAATGTTTTAATTGGAAAACCCAAATTTTGTGTTCCCCATGAATTAGATTCCTGCCAGTACTGCGGATTTCTATCGCTGCTGTGTGGCAATGGCAGGCAGTAGCTTTAATTCAAATAGTTGAGGGCCTACGATCCAACGGAGGCACTTGAGGGTAAACTTTTTGGAATTGTCTGAGATAAGAAAACAGCTTCAAACCTCACTTTCTCCCCACTGGAGAGTTGTTCTATCAGGTGTTGTGGTATATACATCAACCAATGCAATGAACCCACTACTGAAGGGAGAATAGGAGCCTTTGATTAAGAACATCCTGCTCCCAGCTCCATTCCACATTACAGTAATTGCCTGTGAATGCGTCATGACTGAAGGCTTCACTTGCAGTCTAATCAGGAACTGCAACATATAACCAGCAAACTGAATCCCTGGTACCCAACGGAGGGTATTTAAACAAGCAGGATGCAATTGTCTATAACCTCACTCCTCAAGCCAGGTCGCAGGACACTCATGGGTAGCATGGTGGCTCAGTGGTTAGCACTGCTGCCTCACGGTGGTAGGGACTGGGTTTGATTCCACCCTCAGGTGACTCTCTGTATGAAGTTTGCACATTCTCCCCGTGCCTGTGTGGGCTTCCCTCCGGGTGCTCCTGTTTCCTCACACAGTCCAAAGATGTGCACATTAGGTGTACTGGCCATGCTAAATGCAAGGTTACAGGAATAGGATAGGGGATTAGGTTTGAGGTGGGATGCTCTTCAGAGGGTCGGTGGGCCAAATGGCTCGCTTCCACACTGTAGGGGTTCTATGAACTCACAACACAACAGGTGGCCATACATACTTCCAGGAATGTAGTGCATTTGGGCATAAACACAACAGAGATCAGAAGAAAGAACGCAGGGTGGTATTTTGTAAAGGAGGAGAACCATGGTGTCATAGAGTATTACAGCACTGAAATAGGCCCATCAGCCCATCAACCTAACACTCTTCTTCATAAAGGAAGGGAGACAGTAAACAGGGAACAATAGGGTAGCTACTCTTCATGTGAGCCGCAGAGAACAGCTGTCAATTACATTTCAAAAGTAATCCACAGATAAGGAGCTGAAGAAATAAAAGATGCTCAATAAATTGAAGCTCGTCCCTTTATGATCAAATAACCGTGAGCCAGAACTTCACATGTCCCTGGTCAAGTCATAAATTTAACTATAGCCAATTTTCAAAGTGAGTTTTGTGCTGGATGTGTTAATTTGCTGCATTAATCCTTGTTCCTTTGGAGATAATGATATTTTATTTAAACATGATCAGGCAATCATTGCTTTTTTAAAACATTTGCCTCAGCAAGGTTCTCATTCCACGAGCAAATAAAAGAAATATTGATTACCTGATCATGTTTAAATAAAATATCATTATCTGCAAAGAAACAAGGATTAATATCACAGGGGTTTCTTTCACCAAGGAATAAATAACTGATTACAAAAAAAAATCACTGTCAAGCTAATTTTAATCAAAGGACTCAGAGGTGACTGTTCCAAGGTTGTAAGACTCGTTTATTTATCAAAGAGTGCACAGACTCAGCAAACCATCAGTGAAAATGCAATGTGTTTTCCAAACTGCCCAAACAGCTGGTGTGCTGGAGAGCATTCATTGTCACTTGGACTGATGGCACTCCGTAGACCAAAGGTTGACTCCCAGACCGGGACACATCTCTGAGCTCAACAGATGACAAGATCAGCTGGTACTCAGCGTTTCCATCCTGCACTACTGACTGTAAGCTGAATATTGCTCATTCACCAATACTACAACTCACAGCAGTATAGAGGATTCTCACGAGTCAGCTTTTTTTTTGTATATTCACTCGTTGGATGTGGACATCGTTGGCTGGCCGACATTTATTGGCCATCGCAAGTTAACCTTGGGAAAGTGGTGGTGAGCTGCCCTCTTGAACCATTGTAGTCTACGTGCTGTGGGTCGATGCACAATGCCCTTAGGCAGGGAATTCCACAATTTTGACCCAGAGATGGAGTGTTGGGAAGGAGTGTGGTCAAGCCATTACATCTGTTTGTATCATATAGAAGCATTGGAACTAGAGCAGGACATTTAAAAGCTCTGCCATTCAATTGGACCATGTATTATGTGTATCCAAACTACATGTTAGTTCCAAATCCTTTATTATTCTTGCCTAACAAAAACCTACCAATCTCAGTCTTGACATTTTCAATTAACCTTAACATTTGTATAAATGCATTCTTTCTAATGTCACCTTCAGAAGATGCAGATCTGATTTTAAAGTTAAACTTTCTTGATGTAGATAAAGGAAAACCATTGTAGATGCTGGAAATCTGAAATAATACTCTCCTGGCTTGGCCATACATCACTGTTCCTTTACTGTCATTAGGTCAAAATCCTGGAACTCCCTCCCTAATTGGTGTATGTAGATGCTAAGGACTGCCAAGGTTCAAGAAGGCAGTTCACCACCAAAATGGTCAAGGATGGGCAGCCTGAAATGCCCACGTCCAATGAATAGTCAAAAAAAAAAACTTTTGGCAGCCAATGTTTCTATATGAAGAACTATTTCTACACCTATTTTTCCATTAGATTTAAAACAAAAATGTTAATCAATTCCACAAAAACTTTATCCCATTGCTTTTGTTTGTGTGCCATTACCTATTAAGATGACACATATTATCAGTATCTCTGTTCATTATCAAGAGTGGGAGCTGCATTTCAACCACTTATCCCTCAATTGTGCGAGTCAGCGCCAAACCCCTTTCCTGAGTCTCATCGTGTGAGATTGACACTAGCCTAAAAGATGGAACATTCTCATAGACACATCCTCCTCCTACTCCCATTCTTGCCTCTTACTCAGGGATCCATGCACTTGGCTTGCTATTTTGATCATGTTGGTCATTTTCTAATTAGTCATTTGAATGGTATCCAGATGTAACCATTATTCATGATCAAGAGTTCACATAGAGTTACGTACCAGTGATTATGTCTGATCTCAGCTAATGAGATAATTAACCACTTGTCATCACCAACAGAAATTAGAATCCCCAATACTGCATTTGTAGATGGAACCTATAACAAGACCAAATTCTCTCTTCTAAGAAAATTCTTATTCCCCAGAGGGTATGCAAAGGAAATACTTACTTTTTTTGGCACATCAAATGTAATAGTGTATCCAAAGTACTTCACAGGGGTGTTATCTATCAACATTTCACAGATCTTGGGATTGTGACCAAGTTACCTTCAGAGAATAGTTTTTTTAAAGAAGAACTTTGATTTAAGAGAGTATTGATTGGATTTGATTTATTGTCATATGTATCTAAGTACAGTGAAAAGTTTTGTTTGCGAGCAGTACAGACAGATGATTGTAAGCTAGGACACACAGATCATAGGGTGCTTCGGCAGAGTAAGGTATACAGGTTACACTGCACAGGAGGTGTGTGAATCAAGGTCAACAATATTTGAAGTTATATAGTCCATTCAGTGGTCTAATAACAGAAGGGTAAAAGCTGTTCTTGAACCTATTGGAACATGTGTTCAAGCTTTTGTATGCTCTGGCTGACGGAAGAGGTTGTAGGAGAGCACTACTGGGGCCGGAGGGGTCTTAAATATATTGGCAGCCTTTCCACGGCAACCCGAACTGTAAATGGAGTCCATGGATGAGAGTTTGGCTGTGTACACAACCTTCTGTAGTTTTTTACAGTCCTGAGCAGGGCAGCTGCCAGATCAGGCTATTACACACCTGGATAGTACACATTCTGTGGTGCATCTGTAAACGTTGGTGAGGGTCCTTATGGACGTGCTAAGTTTCTTAAGCTGCCCAAGGAAGAAAAGGCATTTTTGTGACTGCTTGACCATTGCATCTACGTGAAAAGTCCTGGACAGTTAGTCGGTTATTGTCACTCCTAGGAACTTGACACTCTCCACCCTCTCAACCTCCGCTCCATTGATGCAGATAGAGGCGTGATCTCCTCCTTTCTTTCTGAAGTCTATGATCTCAAGATGTTGAGAGGTTTAGAGATGGAGATCGTGATCTAGCCAGCTGAAGGCACTATGTTATTGGTGAGGTCATTCAGATATTCTCAGAGGCTGGAGTTGGAAGTTATATGGATTTCACATGTTTATAGGACTGGAGTAGGTTAAGGCGATGTAGACTAGAGGCAGTGCATGGGTTGCAAAAAGGGACTGGGAATTTGTAGAGGCATTTAAGAAGCAACAAATGTCCACATTGGAAATTATCATTTCATTTGTGGTATGCAACAGCATTATCTTTCAGGGCACCTCATGTGAAGATAAGTTGAGATGAAAGTAATCCATGTTTCCAAAAATAGATATTATTATCATTCCTGCTCATCTCAGGATGAGCCTTTCTAGTATAACTTCTTGTGATCATATTTATGGTGGTGCTTTGGCAATGTACTTTTTTAAAGCTTCTAGCTGTTTGAGAAAACATTTGGATTGTGGATAAAAACAACTTTTTTTAGAGTATGGGTTGGTTTCTTCTTTCCCCTCTTTGTACACATTCACCCAATCAGCAAGCAAGAAACAGGAAAATAAAATCATTTTTAATATTTTCCCCTATATCTAATCAGTCCAGCTATAAAATAAAAATAAAATATTGCACAAAAAGTAGCAGCTTTATTACTTTAAGGATGGTTTACACCAGAGGGAGCTTGATTTTGTTTTAGAAAATGACAACATTTGATTGCAAACACCATTATTTTATTAAATCTTTGGAAAAGAGCCAGGATTGCTGTGACAATTTTCTAACACAGTGCTACTGACAAGAATTTTGATGTATCAGGTTCAAATAGGAAAGAGTCTCAATAATTCAAAAACCATGGCCATTTTCATTGATGTAGAAATCTGTCCCAAAACGCCTTCACGGGAACATTACAAAATTGGCTATGAATCACATAAGGCCATATTGGCACAGGTGACCAAATATGTAGAGTACTCATTGCAGTAAGTTTTTAAGGAGAATTTTAATTGAGGAGAGAAGTCTAGAGTAACAGAGAGGCTTGGGATGGAGAGTGGGAATAGAAATCCCAAAACTTTGGGATCATTGGGCTAAAGATATGGACAGCAACATTGGGATGGTTGTTGTTCACAGCTGTACCATGCTGGTTGACATACCATCCTCCCCCAGCTGATGAATCAGTACTCTTTCATGTTGTGCAACATTTGGATCGAGCATTAAGGGTGACAAGGGTACAGGTACTCTGGATGGGGGATTTCAATGTCCAACACCAAGAGTGGCTTAGCAGCAGTACTACTGATTGAGCTGGTTGGGTTCTAAAGGACATAGCTGCTAGACTGAAACTGCAGCAGGTGGTGAGGGAACCAACAAGAGGGAAACACATACTTGACCTCATCCTTACCTATCTGCTAGCTGCAGAGGCATCTGTCCATGACAATATCGGGAAGAGCAACCACCACAAAGTCCTCATGAGAATGAAGTCTGGCCTTTATATTGAGAATATCCTGTATTGTTGTGTGGTACTATCACCGTGCTAATTGGGACAGACATCAAACTGATCTAGGCAAAAGTGAGGACTACAAATGCTGGAGATTAGAGTCAAGGTTAGAGTGGTGCTGGCAAAGCAAAGTAGATCAGGCAGCATCCAAGGAGCAGGAAAATCAGGCCTTCATTAGGAATCAAACAGACCTGGCAATCAAGGCTGGGCATCCATGATGCACTGTAGACCATCCACAGCAGCATTGTACTCCAGCACAATCTGTAACCTCATGGCCCGGCAGATCTCCCACTCAACAACTACCGTCAAGCCAGGGAATCAACCCCTATTCAAATAGAGAGTGCAGGAGGGCATGCCAGGAGCAGCACTAGACATGCCTAAAAATGAGGTGCCAAGCTGGTGAAGCTATCAGACAGGACTACTTACATGCCAAACAGCATAAGCAGTAAGTGATAGACAGAGGTAAGTGATCCCACAACCAACAGATCAGATCTAAGTTCTGTGGTGATGCCACATCTAGTTGTGAATACTGGTGATCAATTAAACAACTCACTGGAGGGGTGAGGCTGCACAATTATCCCCATCCACAATGATGGAAGAGACTAACATACCAGTGCAAAAGATAAGGCTGATATGTTTACAGCAATCTTCAGCCAGAAGTGCAAGTGGATGATCCACCTCCGCCTCCTCCAATGGTCCCCAGCATCATATTCACCAATGTTCATCCAATTTGATTCACTCCATGTAATATCAAGAAGTGGTTGGAGACACTGAATACTACAAAAGCCATGACAATATTCTGGCAATTGTACTAAAGATATGGAACTCCAGCACTTGCCAGTCCCCTAGCCAAGCTCTTCCAGTACAGTTACAAGCTGGAAATGTGTTGCTGGAAAAGCGCAGCAGGTCAGGCAGCATCCAGGGAACAGGAGAATCGACGTTTCGGGCATAAGCCCTTCTTCAGGAATGAGGAAGGTTTGTCCAGCAGGCTAAGATAAAAGGTAGGGAGGAGGGACTTGGGGGAGGGGCGTCGGAAATGTGATAGGTGGAAAGAGGTCAAGGTGAGGGTGATAGGTCAGACTGGGGTGGGGGCGGAGAGGTCGGGAAGAAGATTGCAGGTTAGGAAGGCGGTGCTGAGTTCGATGGATTTGACTGAGACAAGGTGGGGGGGGGGGAAATGAGGAAACTGGTGAAATCTGAGTTCATCCCTTGTGGTTGGAGGGTTCCTAGGTGGAAGATGAGGCGCTCTTCCTCCAACTGTTGTTTTGTTGTGGTCTGGCGATGGAGGAGTCCGAGGACCTGCATATCCTTGGTGGAGTGGGGGGGGGAGTTGAAGTGTTGAGCCACAGGGTGGTTGGGTTGTTTGGTCCGGGTGTCCCAGAGGTGTTCTCTGAAACGCTCCGCAAGTAGCCGGCCTGTCTCCCCAATATAGAGGAGGCCACATCGGGTGCAGAGGATGCAATCGATGATGTGTGTGGAGGGGCAGGTGAATCTGTGGCGGATATGGAAGTTTCCTTTGGGGCCTTGGAGGGAGGTGAGGGGGGAGGTGTGGGTGCAAGCCTCATCTACCGTCCATAACCTCATCACCTTGGGGGATCTCCCATCCACCGCCTCCAACCTCATAGTCCCGCAACCCCGCACCGCCCGCTTCTACCTCCTGCCTCAAAGATTCCAGTACAGTTACAACACTGGCATTTACCTGATAATGTGGAAAATTGCCCAAGTATGCCCAAGCCGGACAAATCCAACCTGGCAAATTCCTGCCCCATTGCTGTCGATCATCAATAAAGTGATGCAAGGTGTCATCAACAGTGCTACCAAGCAGTACCTGTCCAGCAATAACTTGCTCAATAACACCCATTTTGGGTTCCACCAGTGTCACGCAGCTCCTGACCTCATTACAGTCTTGGTTCAAACATGGAAGGAAGAGCTGAATTCCAGGGGTGAGGTGAGAATGAAAAGCCTTGATATCAAGGCCACATTCAATCAAGCCTGGCATCAAGGAACCCAAACAAAACTGGAATCAGTGGGCAATATCCCCACTGACTGGAGACATACGTGGCACATAATGGTTGTGGCTGTTGGACGTCAATAATCTCAGCTCCAGGACATCTCTGAGGAATTCCTCAGATTAGTATCCTAGATCCAACATCTTCAGCTGTTTTACTAATGATCTTCCCTCCATCATAAGGTCAGAAGTGGGGATGTTCAAAGATGGTTACACAATGGTCAGCACCATTCATGACTCCTCAAATACTGAAGCAGTCCATGTTCAAATGCAATAAGGCTTGGGCTGACAAGTGGCAAGTAATATTCATACCACGCAAACATCAGGCAATGTCCATCTACAATAAGAGACAATCTGACCATCACCCCTTGACATTAACTGGTGTTATCATCAATGAACCCCCCACTATCAACATCCTGGAGGTGACCAGAAACTGAACAGGACTCACCACACAATGGCTACAAGAACAAGTCAGTGGCTAGGAATACTACAAGTAACCCCACTTCTGACTCACCAGAATCTCTCCATCATCTAAAAGGAAGATGTCAGGAATGTTGGAAATGCTCCCCACTTGCCTGGATTGGCACACCTCTAACAAAACAGAAGAAGCTTGACACCATCCAAAACAAAGCAGCCCGCTTGGCTGGCATTGCATTCACAAGCATCCACACCGTTCAACACCGACACTCAGTACTAACAGTGTGTACTATCTACAAGATGTGCTGCAGAAATTCACCAAAGATCCTCAGACACCCTCCAATCCCTTAACCACTTCCATCTAGAAGGACAAGGGCCGCAAATATATGGCAACACCACTACCTGCAAGTTCCCCTCCAAGCTCGACACTATTTTGACTTAGAAATATATCAAGAGTCGAAATGTGAGGCTCTGGAAAAGCACAGCAGGTCAGGCAGCATCTGAGGAGCAGGAAAATCGATGTTTCGGACATAAGCTCTTCATTAGGAAGGGCTGATGCCCGAACATCAACTCTGCTGCTTCCCGGATGCTGCCTGACCTGCTGTGCTTTTCAAGCCCCACACTTTACAACTCTGACTCTGTAACATCTGCAGATCTCACTTTCTCTTGGAAATGTGTTGCCATTCCTCCACTGTCACTAGGTCAAATTCCTGGAATTCCCAGTCTAATGGCATTGTAGGTCTGCCAACTGCACATGGACTGCAGTGGTTCAAGAAGGCAACTCAGTACCATCTTCTCAAGGGCAACTAGGGACAGGCAATAAATGCTGGCCAGCTCAGTGACACTCCCAATCCATGAATAAATGATAGAAAAATTTGTAATCGTTGGAAATCCATGCACTAAGTGTATTTGTGTTTGAATTGTTCACATTTCAGATGAATTGTTGTGAAAATCTAGTTCCTAAGTCTTTTTAATATAGCTTCGTGCTTAGCAGTTATAATTTTAATGTCGAAAAGAATTAAGTTTGATTTGGAAACTGAATCAGGACGTTAATGTAAATGCAACCCAAACAAACCTGAGTTTATTCCACTTATAAGAAAACTTGTGAATACATTGCAGAGGAGGAAAACTTAAATAAAGAGTGGGCTCAGCTCTAAGTTTGTCTATCTTTATCTCAATAAAAGATATATACTGAGCATATTGTTCCCAGACCCAAAAAAGATGAGATCAGTTGGAAAAGCTTCTTCACAAAGGCTGAGGTCCTGGAGAAATCATGATTAGAGCCATTGATAACATGAATTATTTATATGGATTATCAAATCAAAGAGTTATGTTGAAGGCAAAATATTTGTCTGCATTTCTGGTTGGATTATTCCAAAACAAATGAAGTAGTTTTGGTTAGAGCCCTGGTTATAAGATCATTGGTTAATTTATCTGCATGCTGCTGATAGATAGTGGAGTTTGGATTCTATGATGGAAAGGCACCTGTAAGATTTGTTCCAGCTTGCAGCTAGTGGACAAAATTTATAGTGGTCCTCACAGAGCTTTGTAGCAAAAGGCAGTTAGCAGAGTTATCTTAGAATGGTGTAAAGGAACTATAACAAGTGAGTAAATTGCAATCAGGCTAGGGTAACTTAAAACTTATGGAATGAAATTAGCAACCAAGAAATTGCGAGATCATTTTTGACCATGATAAGTTTTAATAATCAAATTGAAGAAATCTGTTTGAAAAAGAAACCAAAGAACTGCTGATGTTGTAAATCAAAAACAAAAACAGAAATTGCTGGAAAAGCTCATCTATGCAGAGAAAGCGGAGCTAGCATTTCAGGTCTGGGTCCTTTCTGAGGGAGGGTCACCAGACCCAAAACATTAAGATTAGATTAGATTAGATTAGATTAGATTAGATTAGATTAGATTAGATTCTCAGAATTCTCTACACACATGCTGCCAGACCTGCTGAGCTTTTCCAGCAATTTCTGTTTTTGACTCTGAAGAAATCTGTTGCTTTATAAGAGTATACTGGAACTGATGCATCAAATTCCTTGAGGAAAGGGGGTTTGCATTGGTTTGAATTGGTTTGCATGCAATTCCACCCAAAAGCAAACAATGAATCATTCAGCAAATCTGACTTCTATATATTTAAGGTGATTTAAAAACCTACTCTTGTTGATCAAACAAGCACTCATCTTGAGTTTTTTCAACAATTGCAAAATACTATCCAAGTGTGTTTCAAATTTGTAGGTAAGTCAGTAGTTTGATTTTTCTTGAAAGAGATATTTAATTAAACTAGCTGTCAAGCGATCCTCTTGGCTGGAACATGAGCTCAGAGCCTTTTGGGTACTGAAATTGGGATGCTTGCGTATTGAAATGATGTTGTACATGGCAAGGAATTCTCCAGCTAGCAAGGTCACATTTCTTGTTTGGTACCAGCGTGAAAGGGGCAACACAGAATATTCAGTAAACAGTTACTGAAAAGTCTTAAAGGTAAGAATTCAGACAAAAATTAATGGAGAATTGGCAAGTTACAATAAACCCCATCCAAAACCAATGGGTAATTATTTTAATTGGCTTGAGCTATTCCAAGGTATCTCACAAAGTTTGACAATTGAAAGTTTGCTGTGGAGTCATTAGTGAAGTTTTAGGAACAATAGCAAGATTTTCAGATTGGTTTAGTATCTAATACTTATGGCATGCTATCAATGTGTAACAGCTACAAAATGAAATGTGCTGGAATTTTTCATGTGATAGTTTTCAAAATAGATAGTGTACAAGATCAGCATTTGAAAGTAGATAGTTTAAAGTAAGCTGTTAATTATTTAAAATTATTATCACAGAACTAATATTTAAAGCTCAGCTAAGAATGCAGAAATTGATTATTTGGCCATTATCACATAGGAGCTTGCTGTGTGCAAATGGATTGTTGTGTTTCTAAAATGATGATCCGTGAATGCTTCTTTAACTCTGAATGGTTTTGAGATGTTAGAACTGTGAACGGTTCTGCAAAAATGAACATTCTTTTTTTCTTTTTTATACTGCAAATAAAACAAAAAACCCACTTTATATTGGAGAAATATGTCGGGTAGGCCAGACTCTCAGATATTGTATTCCATCAGAGCATTTATTTGAATTCCCGTCCAAGTTATCACAATTGTAATCCATAACATAATGTACTTTAGCCGCAGCCCACGCTCTATATGCAGCATCAATACCCTGTTACATGAGCCTTCAGCATTGGAACTGCTGGTGCTAAAATGGGAACCGTGGGCTGAATGTTAATAGCCTTTGTCTACCTCTCAGGATGAGTGTTTGTCCAACTGCATTGGCTGCTCATTTATCCTAGCTATCACCACCTATTCATCTCACTTGGCTCTGAAGGTGAATCTGTGCATTTTCTTCATCAGAAGTGACAGCAAAACCAAGACCGACGCTACCGAATAAAAGAAGCCCCTCATGATTCAGACTTTAAGACAACAGTACAAGGAGAATTAGATTAGATGCCATTAGATTTTCCAACTGACTAATGAAACTATGCTTTTGCAATCAATTCATAGTTTTCTCTTTTATCCTGATAAATCTTCCCACACTTCCTCCTTCTCAGAGGTCTTAATCCCCTTGCTGTGCCACTGTTTCATGGTCACTAGTTATCCTTCATTGTCTCAGGGAGTGGCCATTATTCATGTGTGAGCCTTGCTTGTATTGCCATTGTACGTTTTGATCATGGAGTGAGCACAGTAGTGAAACCTTCAGTTAACCTTAACCAACATCCATACATGCACGTCCTGGAGGTATAGTATGCCAGAGTGGGAGTTTGACTGTGGCAGCCTTCGGTCTCGTAAGATGGTGATCTCTGCCATGGTGGTCAACTTTGCATTTTTAACATCTTCTGATGTGGCTCACAGACCGACTCCAGCATGGCAATCTCTGCTCCATTTGCCGGTGGGGAAGATGACAAACTGAGAATGTGCATGTTCTTGTTGAGCTCTGTTTTCTTTGCACAGCTCCATTTCACAGCCAACTGGGCTTCATTTTCTGCTCTTCTGATGCCCCTCCAACTTGAAATAACTCCACGAAGGCCGGTATCCTATCTCTCAGTCACCCTTTATTTACACCTGTGCAGTACATGATACTGGGCAAAAGTGAGGACTGCAGATGCTGGAAAGCAGAGTTTAGATCAGAGTGGTGCTGGAAAAGCACAGCAGGTCAGGTAGCATCCGAGGAGCAGGAAAATCGATACTCACCCAACCAGCTCACAGCTGACTGCTACAGTGAACAGAATCTCTGACACTCCGATTTATTTGTGTCAGCCAGGGCTCTCTCATTGGACCAGGTTAACAGTCCTAATCAAGGAATTTACACTGTATGAGATCCACCTGACTGACGTCATTCCAATCACTGCACAAATAGTCATTGTCCAGAAGTTATAACTATTGGTGACTGTCAGTGTCAATTTTCACCATCTTTGTGCCTTTCTTGCAGGTGGCCTTATAGCAGAGATATGGTTGTCCAAGAGTTTGTGACCCAGTGATCAGTGGTCAGTTCACTTTATGGAAGAACCTTATGGGGCAGCACAGTGGACCACTGTCTCAGTGTTTATCATTGTTGCCTCACAGTGCAAGGGACCCCGGTTCAATTTGACCCTCAGGTGACTGTAGGAGAAAGTGAGGATTGCAGATGCTGGAGATCAGAGCTGAAAATGTGTTGCTGGAAAAGCGCAGCAGGTCAGGCAGCATCCAAGGAGCAGGAGAATCGACGTTTCGGGCATGAGCCCTTCCTGAAGAAGGGCTCATGCCCGAAACGTCGATTCTCCTGCTCCTTGGATGCTGCCTGACCTGCTGTGCTTTTCCAGCAACACATTTTCACCTCAGGTGACTGTGCAAACTTCACACAGACATTCTCCAACTGTCAGCGTGGGTTACCTCCGAGTGCTCCAGTTACCTCCTACAGTCCAAAGATGTGCACGTTAGCCAATTGGCCATGCTAAATTGTCCATGGATTCCAGGGATGTATAGCCATGGCAAATGTATGGATAAGGGGTCTGGGTGGAGTGCTCTTTGGATGGTATGGACTCGATGGGCCAAATAGCCTGCTTCTATACTGTAGGGATTCTATGTAACTCTTGGTATGCAATCATTATCCAACTGCTGAACAAGTGTGGTAATGTGTGGCTGATGAATCAGTATACATTGATGGAATTAATGTTCACCAGGATCTCTGGCTTGGGGAGCAGGCTATCCCAGGGGGGGCCATACCTAGTGGCTCAGGTCTTGCCACTGTAGATGAGTGCGCTGAGGATGAAGGTTCGGTAGGCTTGCAGTTTGGTTGTTCTCAATCTGCAGTTGCAAGGTATCTTACTCAGTTTCAACAAGCCAGCTGTAACTTTTGCAATGTGTGTTATTTTTCAGTATCAATGAAAGATTGCTGGGTAATTGTGGAGCCGAGCAATATGAAGCTCCAGTGCTATATTGCCAATGCTCAGAGATGGAGATGTGGTAACATTCTAGACTATGGCATTGGTTTTCACGCTTCCAACTTTTTCCACATCTGAAAGAGCTTGTCTATTTCCAGCTGAGCGTGGCCTTTGGTATGGAACACTGGTGTAGCATTGTCAGCAGGGAGCAATTCTGATGGGAATGTGGCATGGCTGGTTACTGGATGTCAGTCTGATAATTTGGGACAACTTTCCATCCACTCTGCTGTGTAAGTGAACACCCTCTGTGTATATGGTCTGTAGGCATCTGAGAGCAGAAATGAGAAGGATATGCCCAAAAATACCAGTGTATGGATAGTCAAGGGACCAATTCAATGCAGAGAAGGTCTTCAGGTATATGAGCATTGTCAACTTAACTGTGAGTTTATCCTAATGGACATAGCCTGAAAAAAAACATGGAATACAGTATCAGTAGGAGGCTTTTCCACTTGTTGGAGGAGAAAGTGAGGTCTGCAGATGCTGGAGATCAGAGCTGAAAATGCGTTGCTGGAAAAGCGCAGCAGGTCAGGCAGCATCCAGGGAACAGGAGAATCGACGTTTCGGGCATAAGCCCTTCTTCAGGAAGGGCTTATGCCCGAAACGTCGATTCTCCTGTTCCCTGGATGCTGCCTGACCTGCTGCGCTTTTCCAGCAACGCATTTTCAGCTCTATTCCACTTGTTGAACCTGCTCCCCCATTCATAGAGTTATAGAGTCATACAGCACTGAAACAGGTCCTTCAGTCCACCCAGTCTATGCTGACATTTATTTCAAACTAAACTAGTTGCACCCTGCCTGCGCTTGGCCCCAATCCCTCCAAACCTTTCTTATTTATGGACTTATCCAAATGTCTGCTAAACATTGTAATCGTATTTGCATCCCCCACTTCCTCTGGAAGTTCATTCCACACACGAACAACTTTTTGGAAAAATGTCGCCCCATATTTGTTTTTTAAATCATTTTCCTGTCACCTTAAATATATGTTTCCTAGTCTTGAAATCCCTATCCTCAGGAAAAGACACCTGCCATTCATCTTATCTATAGCCCCCATGATTTCATAAACTTCGATTGGATCACCCCTCAAACTCACACACCCCAGTGAAAATGTTCCAGCATATCCAGGATCTCCCCATAACTCAAACTTTCCATTCCTGGCAACATCCTTCTGAACCCTCTCCAGCTTAATAACATCCTTCCTATAATAAGATGATCAGAACGGGATATGATATATGTATGAGCGTGGCTGATAATCTGACTCAGTGCCCTGTTCCAAATTTCTCCCTATTCACTTTGATCTCTTTAGCCCTAAAACAATATCTGCATCTTTCTTAAAATCTGACCAACTGCTACAGTTGGATTTGCAGCTTTGCCCACAGGACGTTAGCATGGATCACTTGCTTATTAGCCAGGTGACACCACCATTATGTCACTACCCTGGGGCAGTGATCCTTTCCTCCAGCAGTGACAGAGACTGATATACAGATGCTGTAAGAGAGCCAGACGTCTGTGCTTGATGAGATCAAGCAGTACAGCATCAAAACCTGGAGCTTTGCCCACGGCAAGGTGAGTCAATAACTTTCCTGTAGGATCAACGTCCTGCTCTGGGATAGCAGGCAAACCCCCTATGACAGCAACATTCCTTCAGCAGGAGTATTCTCCCTAAAGTCGCGAAAGGGGAGAGTTCCACCCAGCCCTCCAATTATTTCTTGCAGTTCTCCATGATGAATTCTTCAGCTTTTGCTTTCTTTGCTGCTGAGATAGAGAATTAATATGGTGCAGAAGGAGGTTATTCTGCCCACCATGCCTGTTCGAATTCTATTGCCTAGTTCCAATCTCCTGCCTTTTCCCCATATCCTATTTTTCAGGTAGCACATAATGGCTCAGTGGTTAGCATTGCTGCCTCACAGTGCCAGGGATCTCGGTTTGATTCTGCCCTCAGGCAATTGTCTGTGTGAAGTTTGCACATTCTCGCTGTGTCTGTGTGGGTGTGCACTGGTTTCCTCCCACAGTCCAAAGATGTGCAGGCTAGGGTGGATTGGACATGCTAAATTGTCCATTGTGTTCAGGCTAGGTGGCTTAGCCGTGGTAAGTGTAGGGTCATAGGCTAGGGGGAATGGATCTGTGTGGGATGCTTTTCAGATGGGCTGAATAGCCTACTTCCACACTGTCGGGATTCTATGATTTTTATCCAAACAATCATTCAGTTCCATCTTCAGTGGTGACATTCAAGCCTTAGAAATCATGGGTTCAAGCCTCACTGTAGAATATCCTGAGGCTGATGTATCCCCTGTCTCTGGTTGTCAGATTGATGCTGAAGTTTTCATGACAAAGAACAAGAGAGATATTTCAGGTGATCTGGACAGTACCTATCCATCAAGGAACATCACAGAATACAAATTAAGGTTTACCTTCTCAGTGTTAGTGCTTTGCTGCCAGACCTGCTGAGATTTTCCAGAAATTTGTGTTTTTGTTTTTGTTTTTGATTTCCTGCATCTGCAATCCTGGCCTCTGGCTTTTCTCTCTCTCTCTCTCTCTCTCTCTCTCACTCTCTCACTCTCTCTCTAGGCTTCATCTCCACCTATTTTCCAGCAATTTCTGTTTTAGTTACATCACTGTTGCTTGTAGATACAGTTTGGCGGCTATGTTTTCTTCCACGGGAACCCAGGGCCTTTCACTGTGGGCGGCACTGTGGCACAGTGGTTAGCACTGCTGCCTCACAGCGCCAGAGACCTGGGTTTATTTCCCGCCTCAGGCAATTGACTGTGTGGAGTTTGCACGTTCTCCCCGTGTCTGCGTGGGTTTCCTCTGGATGCTCCGGTTTCCTCCCACAGTCCAAAGATGTGCAGGTCAGGTGAATTGGCCATGCTAAATTGTCCGTAGTGTTAGGCAAGGGGTAAATGTAGGGGTATGGGTGGGTTGCGCTTCGGCGGGTCGGTGTGGACTCGTTGGGCCGAAGGGCCTGTTTCCACACTGTAATGTAATGTAATGTAATCTAATCTAATCACTGTAAAGTATTTTGGAATGTTCTGAGAAAGAATGGGGAGATTATGAGGGTACAAAAAGGGTAAGTCGCCATTGTGCTACCAGACCATAGGGCTGCTCTCAGAGAGAGATGACTGATGGTAGTTTAACCTGAGGGTCACCACTGCTTTAGGCAAGGGAAAGGTTGAGAAGGAGAGACCTTCAGCTGATGTGGAAATTGAACCGATGCTGTAGGCATCACTCTGCTTTGCAAAGCCAGTCAACTCAGATTGAAGACTTTCATATAAAGGTACAAGCAATGGAACAGAAAAGATTTAGGTGAATGGTGTCAAGAATGAGGTTCTTCGGTTGCGTGGATGGATCAGAGAAGCTAGTCTCTCCTCTTTTAAGGAAGAGAAAATTGCGAGGAGCTTTGATAGCCTTCACGGAAATGTTATCCTGCAGAAAGACCCCATTCAGCTCATTGTGCCTGCATTGGCTTGGAATCCCTAGAAGGTGGAAAGATGCCATCCTGCCCATCGAGTTCACACTGACCCTCCCAGTGCATCCCACCCAGACCCACCCCTATCACATATCGTCTGTCATGGCTAATCCACCTAATGTACTCATCCCTGGACACTACAGGCAATTTATAGAGTCATAGAGATGTATAGCACGGAAACAGACCCTTCAGTCCAACTCGTCCATGCCGACCAGATATCCCTATCCACGCTGACCGGCACATCTTTGGACTGTGGGAGGATATCAAAGCACCTGGAAGAAACCCACACAGGAACAGGGAGTATGTGCAAACTCCACACAGACAGTTGCCCAAGGCTGGAATCGAATCCAGGTCCCTGGTACTGGGAGGCAATAGTGCTAATCACTGAGTTACAGTCCCACCCAAAGCATGTTATCACTTTATGCCATGTTCCTGTTTTTCCAATAGCCTTGAATGTTAAATCTATTTAAATAACCATTAAATAAATATTTTTATTGACCCAGCCTTCACTACACTTCCAGGCAGTGTGTATTAGGCCCTAACTTCTGTACAGTTGGGGACAACATGGTGGCTCAGTGGTTAGCACTGCTGCCTCACAGCACCAGGGACCCAGGTTCAATTACAGCTTCAGGTGACTCAGTGTGTGGAGTTTACATATTCATTCTGTATCCAGTGCTCTGGTTTCCTCCCATAGTCTAAAGATGTACGGGTTAGGGTGGATTGACAATGCAAAATTGCCCATAGTGTCCAGGGATATGCAGGGTCGCCAGGTTAGCCATGAGAAATGCAGGGACAATGTGGCATGCTCTTCAAAGGTTTGGTGCACTCTCTATGGGCCGAAAGGCCTGTATCTACACTGTAGGGATTCTATACTCACTTTTCTTAAAAACAGTTCTCACGCTGTGTTTGCTTCTGTTGCAAATTACCTCATACGTGTGCCATTTCATTCTCGATCCTTTGATGTCATGTGCTTCAAAATCATTAGCAACCTGGATGGACTAAATGGGAGAAATTCGTTGCGTTGGTTTACGCGTTGAGAAACAGATTTGAAAAAACTGGCAAAAGAACCAAGAGCAACATGAGGGAAAATATTTTGCGCAATAAATGCTCTGGATTTGGAATACAATGCCTACGAGCTTAGTAGAGGCAAATTTAATTTTGACTTTCAAAAGGCGAACAGAATCAGTTAATGACAATAGCACAGTGCAGGGCTGTGACGAAATATGGTGATGTGGAGGGGCAGGGCACATACAGAAGTGGGGCTGATGGAGTTGTCCCTGCAGGAGTGTGATGAATGAATGGCCTCCTCCTGTGCTGTAACCATTGTAAGATTCTGTGTGAAATGTTTCATAAGCGCATGAATGCTTTCTTGTCCTTCAAGGTCTCCTTGAGTTGATAACTAGCCAGCTTTTCTCCTGAGGTGGGGTGGGGGAGAGAGATGGGGGGAGAGAGATGGGGGGCAGGTGGTAAATCAATTGTTTTTGTGGAGTTGTTGATGGGGAGACGACTGTGCTTTATTTGCAGAATAGTTACTGTATCGGAGAAGCAGTCTGAGCTCTGATCTCACTCGAGACTAGTTTAAATTTGTACTCATTTCTTGTAGCTACTTAATCACACTCCCAGTTAAATAGCTTGCGTACATCTACATTATCTATGCCACCCACATTTTAAAGTCATGAATCTCGCCCTCTATTGATCCCTGCTTATATGCTTACAAAACAACTTTAATTCTATGACTTTCTCATCAGAGCTAAGGTCCGAACGCCCCAGGTCATCACTCTTTTCTGAACCCTGTCTCTTGCACCAATCTGTTAGAAGATATGACACCCCCAACCACATGCAGTATTCTCCGAGTACAAGGTTAGAATGTCTTGTTACGAATGTTATTTTCTCAAATGTCCTCAAGATGTGTTTGATTAGCCTTGCTCACAGCAGCTCCATGATGGCTGAATACTTTGGTGCATGAAGTCAATAATCACATCAGATCCTTATCATCTCTGCAGAATAGCCAATGGGTAATCTTTTTTTTATGTATCCATATTTTATCCTGAGCTGTTATAATATCCATCCTCTCACATGTGCACACATTAAATTCTACCTAATGCACAGTTTCAGGGCTGGGAAGCAGCTGAATGTTTTAGCTCTTTAGGCCTTCTGATGAATTCAGAATTAATTTACCAATCGTAACAAGTGAATGATGGACTTATTTGTAAGGATGTTGGGAACGAATGTGATCTGACTCAAGAGGACTGAAATGCATGCCCCTTTGGATTTTGCAGTCAGTAGCTCACCACTCTTTGCAGTGTAGTGGATTTTCTGAAAGTATAAATGCAGTATTGAAATATGATAAACCTCAGTTACGGAGGTGCCTTGTCTCCACTTAACTCATTAATTCTTCAATTGGACAAGCTTGTTTGCCAAATGTGCAGGCGTGATAAGTTCAATCTCAGTAATTGGACTCGACAGTGACTGATTTCTGTTCAAATCTAGTGGGGTCATTCAGCCATATCTTGTCTTGAAACTCACTCTTTCGACAGCAGAGTTGTTTCTGCAGGAGGCAGCTGCTGGAGGTGGAGAGGCGGCAACTTTGACTCTGTCCACTGAATTTTTATCTTAACCGTGGAGTGGATCTACGGGGATGTGAAATGAACAAGCCTCTATCAACTTTGCAAATGTGAAGGAATTTAAAAAAAAAAATTGATTCCCTACAGTGTGGAAACAGGTCCTTTGGCCCAACAAGTCCACATCAACCCTCCAAAGAGTAACCCAACCAGACCCATTCCCCTACCCTATATTTACCCCTGACTAATGCACCTAACACTATGGGCAATTTAGCATGGCTGATTCACCTGACCTGCACATCTTTGTATTGTGGGACAAAACCGGAGCACCTGGAGGAAACCTATGTAGACACAGGGAGAATGTGCAAACTCCACACAGACAGTCGCCTGAGGTGGGAATTGAACCCTGGTCCAGTGAGGCAGCAGTGCTAACCACTGAGCCACTGTGCCACCCACTAAAATATGGAATGCTTCATAAATTTGTGTGTCATCCTTGACAGGGGCCATGCTAATCTTCTCTATCGTTTCAATTTTAGTATATTTTGGTTAACAGCCAACACACTGACCAATTGCACCACAGAGAAAATTCTACCACAATTGGAGTGGTAGAATATAAAATTGATGAGGTATCATTGTCCATGATTGTTATCTAGTACTGTTCAGGACTGGGTCTGATTGAGACTGTAGACAGCTATGTTGCAGATAGACAGCAATATTTATTGAACGTTATTCTCACTATTTATGGGACAAGGCTTTACACAAGGCTTTTACATGGACCTATCTCCCATTAAATCTGCTTGATCTGTGATCTTACATTACTGATGAAGCAGACTGTTTTGTCCACATATATAACACAAACCTCCTACGTTACATTTCCCCAAGTCCCTGACTGTATTCAGTACACTACCTTGTGATAGACGTGTGCCTAAAGCAATTCATACTGTGTTTGCTTAAAATGCAAGTTGGCTATTTCACAATACAATTAGGTCTGATGATAGATGCAGGTGGAGACTGTTATCAGGAATGTGCTATATCCCCAGCTGATGTGTCAATAGAAATAAATAATTTAAAAAGCACCTGTTTGTGGAGGTAATAAACCCAGTGGTATTTTGCCATACTATTAACCCAGAGAGACCCAGGTCATATTCTGAGCACCTAGTTTCCCATCCCAGAATGACAGTTGGTGGAATTTGAATTCAATAAAAATCTGGAATTAGGAGTCTAATGATAACCCTGAAACTGTTGTCAGTTGTAAGAAAATCTACTGCCCTTTAAGAAATGAAACTGCCATCCTCACCTGGTCAATGTGATTGCAGACCCACAGCAGTATGGTTGACTCCTTACTGCCCCCTGGGAAATTGGGGATGGGCAATAAATACTGGTCTAGCCAGTAATGCCTACATCTTGTGAATGAACAAAAAAATGTAATAATGGTATATATGTATGTAGTATGTATATAATTTATATGTATATATATTTCTATCTATATATATCAACATTCTGCCTATAGTGGGAAGGCAATGGTCTAGTGATATTATCACAAGGCTATTAATTCAGGAAATTCAGCTACTGAACTGGGTTCAAATCCTCCCATGACAGATAGTGGAATTTGATTTCAATAATAATCTGAAATTAAGAATCTACCGGTGACCATGAAACCATTGTAGATTGTCAGGAAACATCTGTCAGATTCACTAATGTCCTTCAGGGAAGGAAATCTGCCATCCTCATCTTGTCTGGCCTATGTGTGCCTCCAGATCCACAGCAACATCGTTGATTTTCAACTGCCCTCTGAAATGGCCTAACAAGCCATTCAGTTCAAAGGCACGTAGGGATGAGCAAATCAGCAATGCCTGTATCTCATGAGTGAATAAAAAAACTATCTGTCTATATACATAATAAACTTGTTTACAGATTATAGGTGTCATCACCAAGTTTGGCATTTATTTTCCATCATTTGATAACAGTTAAGAGTCAACCATGTTGCTGTTGATTCTGTAGTCACACTTGGCCCAGTACAGCTAAGGACAGCAGGTAGTAAGGATAATGAGGCAGAATATTATTTATAACAATTAATGATAATTTAATTGTCACCTTTACTGAGAATGACTTCTGCTTCCAGCTGGATGTGAAGCCATGGTAGTGCTGACTCACTGCAAGGAATGATTTTGTTGGGTCAAATATCCTTGTCCTGTTTTGAGCTTTCTTTTTTGCTCCTGATGTATTTTATCTTAAAAGTGGAAGGTGGAAAGTTGCTAGGCTTTGGTTTATCACAAAGAAGGTATTCAATTCTTGGGATTGTGCCATCCAGGAAAGTAATGGCATTGATTACATCTGAAATAACTCCACAAAGGCTGGTATTCCATCACCAAGTCACCCTTTACTTACACATAAACAATCCTTAACTATAGTACTGTCTCATAGAGAATCAGATACTAGAGTTTCAGTATCTCTGACTCTCAATTTTTTTGTGTCAACCAGGGCTCCCTGATAGGGCCAGATTAATTAGGGAACTCATATTCTATGAGGTACACCTGGCTGACCTCATTACAATCACTACATCCCTTCGCCTCTGAGTCCATGGGCATTGGCTGGTCCCTTCTCTTGGAGAGCATCCTGCTGTATTTTAGCACTGGGTCATGTTCCTCCTATTCAGTATTTGACACAGATGGTGCATAACACACAGAAGGTCTCCTCTTATGCCAGGAGCACCTCAGTTGTCTTTCATTCTCTTCTTCCAGTAGTAAAGGTGTCATAACGCCTATTTCAATCATGTCCATTTCTGATTCACAATACTCGACAATGTTTGACAGAGAAGGTGAACCACGGGTCCCAACAGCCTTTCTGACTGCTCCAAGAAGCAGGGTACATTTTGCTTCCACCACTGCTTTGAGAATTTGTGGCTTCCATACAGTCCACATGCTTATTCAGACCTGTCTCATCTACCCAAAATTTATACATCATTGGTCCTGACCTCGCATCAACCAGGCCTCTTATCCACGCAGGGCCATTTCCGTGATTCTTACACAAAGTTTCAAGCCCTGTATCAAACTGTCTGTCTTGCTTGGTGGAGTCTCTGGTGTTGTTTCACCCTTCTCCTCATCTGCCCAGGTCAGGGAAAATCAGATTTAACCTGGTGTGGAGTCTTCTCCCCATCAGCAACTCTGCCAGTGCTCTCCCCATAGTTGCTTAGTATCTGGTGAGGCTGTAGGCTGTTCCTTCACTCCAGCCTTCAAAGTTTGGATCTTTCTTTCTGACAGGCCTTTGGATGATGGGTGGTACAGAACTGTTCTTAAATGTTGAATCCCACCCAACTTTAAGAAATAGCCAAATTCCCTGCTGGGAAATGATGACCTGTCTTCTGTGACCACACTTCCCTGACTCAGTGAGCTGAAAAAGATGGATGCAACTTGGGTAGATGCAAAAGATGTCTCAGTATTTAGCAAATGGACCTTGTGCATGTCCAACTACTTTGAATGGACATCTACTATGATTAAAATCATTGAACCCATGAAAGGACCTGCATAGTTGACATTCAGCCAAGTCCAAGGTTTATCCGGTCATTCCCACAAATGTGGGGGATCTGCTCTGGGCACTGATGTGCCAGTGCATCTGTGTCCATGTCCAAGTCTGGACTTCTTGCCAACATATTCATGGAACCCTGGCAGTGTGGAAAACGGCCCATTTGGCCAATCAGATCTGCACTGATCCTGTTTGCTTATTCTGCCTGTGGAACTTAAGTTTGTTAATTATCGCTGAGGTTCCATCTCCAAATGTGAACATTCTTATGAAGGTATAAACTAAAGTAGGGGTAGTTGGTATCATGGTGTTAATCACAGCTTGGCTCTCCATTGTCTGATCCATGTTGGTTTACTGAAAGTTGGTTCATTCTGTGTTCAAGTGATCCTGTGGACATTTCAAAGCAATTGTCTTATGTCTCTTGCTGATATGTCTCATGCTGATATGTCAAAGTTAAAAATTACACAACACCAGCACTAGCTTTTGGACAAACCTGTTGGACTATAGCCTGGTATTGCATGATTTTTAACTTTGTCCAGCCCAGTCCGACACTTGCTCCTCCACATTATGGCTGAGATGTCAGTATAGCTTGAGGAGATAATCTCAAGATACCATCGACACTGTTACAGAGATTGTAATCTGAGAGCATAAGGATTTTATTCTTGAATTTATCTTGGATCACATGAAGCATGATGCTTTACTGGAACCATGCTCCTCTAGTGTAGTCTAATATTTTCTGTGTACCTGAGGAATGTAATGTCCATTCTTTATAGTTGTATAAAATGTCTATTAGATTGTACAATTACATGGTATCCATGTCTACTTTCTTAGGTTAAGATGAGTAGCATAAACATTGCATCAGGTAAAACACTCTGTTAGTGGATGGCATGGTGGCTCAGTGGTTAGCACTGCTGCCTCACAGCACCAGAGACCTGGGGTCAATTCCAGCCTAGGGTGACTGTCTGCGTAGAGTTTGCATATTCTCCCCATGTCTGCGTGGGTGTGCTCCGGTTTCCTCCCACAATCCAAAGATGTGCAGGTCAGGTGAATTGGCCACGCTAAATTGCCCATAGTGTTAGGTGAATTAGTCAGGGGTAAATATAGGGTAGGGGAATGGGTCTGGGTGGGTTACTCTTCGGAGGGTTGATGTGGACTTGTTGAGCCAAAGGACCTGTTTCCATATTGTAGAGAGTTAAACTCACATCATAGGAATGGCAGTGACCATTGATAAAGAAATCCCATTAAAATGGTGGTAGATACTTGGAAACCTAATTGAAGACCAACTAGACAACATGTTCAGACAACAGAAGTTTTGTACAAAGTAAGACTTTCCCAATCTTAAACAGTATCAGTTTTGTGAGTAAAGGCATTAACCACCAAGGGAACAGATCTAATTTCTTTTTACTGAGAACATACATACTTTCAATATAAAATAGATTTCTAAGATTGAATTAATGAAAAGAATAAAATAAAAGGACTACAGTGCACTTTTAAGATACAATAGCACCCAAGAAGCTTGAGATCATCCCATTTGATTGCTAAAGCATTGCAGCATGCGTACCATCTACAAGATATGCTGCAGAAATTCTCCAAACTCATGAGACAGCATCTTCCAAACCTACATTCATTACCATCCAGAAGGTCAAAGGTGGCAGGTATAGGGGAACCATCTTCAACAGTTCAAGAAGGCAGCCCCCACCCACCTTCTAAAGGGCAACCGGGCAGCTACAATAAACGCCAATCCAGCTGGCAATACCCATATTCCATAAAGCATGTGATTCTGTGGTCAGAATGGAGAGAGCCTACTTGGAAATGGAGATTGTTGGCTGTGAAGCATTGATGGGGCAACCCTAGAGGTATTTGTGTATGAATGGCTAATCACAAGGAAGAAGATCTTCATGCTAAAAGCAAGTCCACCTTGCTGACCTTGTTACAATCACTACATCCCTCTCCCTCTGAGTCTGAGGGCATAGGCTGGTCCGTTTTGTTGAAGAAACTCCTGAGGCGTTTCAGCACTGGGTCAGGTTCCTCCAACTCAACATCTGATACAGGTATTGTGTAACACACAGGTGCTTGTCTCTTATGCTAGCGGTACCTCAGCAAAATATCATTGTCTACTTCCAGTGGCAAAAATGTCATGGCAGCTATACAGAGTCATAGTGTCATATGGCATGGAGACAGACCCTTCGGTCCATCCAGTTCATGCTGAACACAATCCCAGACTAAACCTGTCCCACCTGCCTGCTGTTGGCCCATACCTCTCCAAACCTTTCCTATTCATGTATCCATCCAAATGTCTTTTAAACATTGTAACTGTACCAACTTCCATCACTTCCTCAGGAAGTTCATTCCACATGTAAACCATTCTCTACATTAAAAAAAATGCCTTTTTCAAATTAATCCCCTCTCACCTTAAACATGTGCCCCCAGTCTTGAAATGCCCCATCCTAGGGAAAAGACAACTATCATTAAACCTATCTATATCTTTCATTATTTTATAAACTTCTATCAGGTTGCATCTCAACCTCCTATATGCCAATGAAAAAAGTCCCAGCCTATCCAACCTTTCTCAAATCAACTTCAACCTTCCATATCCGGCAACATCCTGGTAAATCTCTTCTGAACTCTCTCCAGTTTAATAACATTCTTCCTATAACTGGGTGACCAGAACTGACCACAATATTCCAGTAGAGGTCTCACCAATATCCTATACAAACTCAACATGTCTTGCTAATTTCTACACTCAAATGAAGGCAAGCTTGCTAAATGACATTTTAACCACCCTGTCTATGTGTGTTCCAAAAAGCCACAACTATGCTCTCTTATATACCAATATCCAACAAAAGATAGCCACTCTGATGGAAGTGATGGCCTTGTGGTATTATCAATCAATTATTAATCTCGAGACCAGGCAATGATCTGGGGACCTGGGTTCAAATCCCGCTACGACAGATGGTGGAATTTGAATCCAATAAAAATTCGGAATTAAGAGCCAATGATAACCACGATTTGGAGGTGTCTGTGGTGGACAAAGCTACAAATCATGCAACACCAGGTCATAGTCCATCTGGTTTGTTTGGGAGCCCTGCTGGATGAAGGAAGCCTGATGAAGAAGCAGCACTCTGAAAGTTGGTGCTTCCACATAAACCCGTTGGACTTAAACCTGGTGTGTGAATGACAATCATGACATTGTTAATTGTCAGGAAAAATCCATCTGGTTCACTAATGTCCCTTAGGGAAGGAAACTGTCTGGTGATTCTAGAGGCACAACAATGTGGTTGGCTCTTAACTGCCCTCTGGACAATTAGGGATAGGCAATAAATGGTGGCAGCACCCTCATCCCGTGAACGTAAAATAAAATAACAACCTACACAGCTCTCAATTCACTGCTATCCATGTGCATGTCCAGTAGTCGCTTAAATGATCCTAATGACTCTTCTTCCATCACCACGGCTGGCAACGCATTCCATGCATTCACAACTCTCTGCATACAGAACCTTCCTCTGACATCTCCTTTATACCTTCCTCCTAATATCTTAAAACTATGACCCCTCGTGCCAGTCAGACCTGCCCTGGGGAGAAGTCTCTGGCTATTGACTCTATCCATTCCGCTCATTATCTTGTATTCCTCGATCAGGTCACCTCTCTTCCTCCTTCTCTCCAGAGAGCAACGTCCGAGCCTATTCAAACATTTTGGCATTGCTTCCATCAAATGGCAATCGGATTTCCTGAGAGGATTATGCTGGTGGAACCTAATTAATTGACAGTCACTCCATGAAAAAACATTAAATGTAATGGAAAGGTGTTCATGCTTTAAAGCTTCTCATGTCAGTATAATTCATTAAATGATCATTACAATTAGGTTAATGGTGAGGTCAATGTGGCCAGGGCAGTCACTCTTGTTGCAAACTGTGAGATAACCATCAGCCATTTCTAATGACACGACTTGCATCACCTTCAATCCTGTACAATTTCATTTCTTTTTGTTTCGAAATTTGGTTCCTCCTTCAACCAACTCCAGTTCAGATCAGATTCATGCAGATGAAATAGGATCTGGAGTGAAGGTATTTGACACATTTACCTTCATCAGTCAAAGCAGGAGATGAGATATTATGTTATGGCTGTACAAGATATTGGTAAGACCACATTTGGAGTACTGCGTACAATTCTGTTTGCCCTGATATAAGAAGGATGTTATTAAACTGTGATGTGGCGGTACCAGCGTTGGACTTGGGTGAATAACGTTTAAAATCATGCAACACCAGGTTATAGTCCAACAGATTTATTTGGAAGTATTAGCTTTCAGAGCGCTGCTCCTTCATCAGGTAGCTGCACTCTGAAAGCTAGTACTCCCAAATAAATCTGTTGGACTATAACCTGGTCTTGTGTGATTTTTAACATTATTAAACTGGAAAGGGTGCAAACAAGATTTACAAGGGTGTTACCGAGACTGGAAGGTTTGAGTTATAAGATGACATTGGTTAGGCTGGCACTTTTTCCCTGGAATGGAGGAAGCTGAGGACTGATCTTATAGAGGTTTATAAAATCATGAGGGGCATAGACAAGGTGAATAGCCAAGGTCTTTTCCCCATGGTAGGGGAGTCCAAAACTAGAGGGCACAGGTTTAGGATGAGAGGGGAAAGATTTTAAATGAACCTGAATCATAGAATCCCGACAGTGTGGAAACAGACCCTTCAGTCCGACAAGTCCACACCAACCCTCCGAAGAGTAACCCACCGAGACCCATTCCCCTATCCTATTATCCTATATTTTCCCCTGATTAATGCACCTAACCTCCCATCCCTGAACACTATGAGCAATTTAACATGGCCAATTCATCTGACCTGCACATCTTTGGATTGTGGGAGGAAACTGAAGCACCCAGAGGGAACCCATGCAGACACAGGGAGAATGTGCAAACTCCACACAGACAGTCACCCGAGGCTGGAATCAAACCCAGGTCCCTGGCGCTGTGAGGTAGCAGTGCTAACCACTGAGCCACTGTGCCGGGCAACTTTTTCATATCAAGGGTGGTGCATGTATGGAATGAGCTGCCAGAGGAAGTGGTAGAGGTTGTTACAACTGCAACATTTAAAAGACATTTGAACGGGTTCGTGGATAGGAAAGGTTCAGAAAGCTAATGCAAGTCAATAGGACGAGTTCAGTTTTGGAAACCTGGGTGGTGTGGATGAGTTGGACAAAAGTTCTGTCTCTGTGCTGAATGACCCTATGACTCCACAACTCTATTCAGCTCATCAAGCCTTTACCATTATTCAATATGATTGTAGCTGATCTTGGGCTTCACCTCCACTTTCCTGCCAGCTCCCCATATCCTTTGATATAGTCATCAAGGAATCATCCACAATTGCCTGAGAGTGTGGATTCCAGGGATTCACAATCCTTTGAAGGAAGAAATTCCTTTTAACACAATTGGCATCTTATCCTGAAACTGTAGCCCCTTGTTTCCCCATACCCCAACCATGGGAATCAACATCAACATGACAACATTGTCAAGCCCTTTGCTAATCTTGAAACTTTCATTAAGATCATTACTCATTTTTCTAAACTCCACAGGCTATAACTCCAGATTATTCAGCATCTCATCACCTGACATCTCGGCCCAGGGAGCTATTTAGTGATCCTTTGCTATACTGCTTTAAATGCAACTATATCCTTCCTTATGTTTGGAGACCAAAACTGCAATCAGCATTCTAGACCTGATTTCACCAACCAATTGTTGTGAGATGTATTTATTCTTAATGTTCAGTCCATTTGTAATAAATTTTATTTTTTGTCCTAATTGATTGCTGAACCCGAACATTGACATATCTCATGTTGTAGAAGAGTCTTGAATGGAATTGATACCATGGCTGAAGAATTCCATTCAGAGTTTGAGAACTGGAAGGCAGGATAGGGAGGTTGGTCAAAACACAGATTTGTTTAAGTCTGTAAAATGAATTTTAATCAACTCTGAAGATGGGAGAGGAGTGTTATCTCTTTGTTTCATGGCCATTAACATGGCTCCTTCACTCCTACAATGGAGACTGATAATGGTGTTGGAGACAACATCTCAGAATATTGTTAGTCTTGATTGAGATAAAGTGGAACACTTGGCAATAGCTTTGGATGGGACAGCAATGTAATTTGAAACAATTAATTGGGCCAAACAGGTCTGCGTGTGTCTAGGCCTGTAGTAGCAGAGGGGTAGGGGGAGGGAATGTTAGAGAGGGGAGGGCAAAGTAGGCGGAATGATAGTGCCAGTGGGTGAGAGAATGTGTTGTAGCTGATGGTGTGGCATTTGTTGGGTCATGACAGTGGAGGGGATTTAATCATGGTAGGTTGGTTGAGGGGGTAGGGGTTTGGTCGATGTGAAGTGGTTGATAGGGGACACGGTGGGTAGGGTGGATTGGATCATGGGAGGTCTATTTACTAACATGTGCTTCATTGTAGGGTGGAGTGGTCAGTTTAATAGTTAGCTAGGAGTTAGACTAACCTTTTAATCATCTCTCTTTTTCTGGGTAACCCTTCACTTAACTGAAGAAGAGCACTCTGAATTTCCTAATGTTAAGTGACTTCTTCAGAGCGTTCCAGACACAGTAGGATTGCCCATCGGAATCTTCAAATTCCTGAGTAATTTTCAATTTGGAGTCAATTAAGTTTAGGATTCCATTGAGTCCCTAGCCTCCTGATGAACAACTCCAAATATATTTTCCATTCGAATATCTGAGCCATTACTCTGTCGCTTGTCTAAGAGATTCATGTATATTGGAAATAGATGAGTCCCAGTACTGATCCTTGTAACACCTTACTAGTCATGATCTGTCAACTTGAAAATGTTCCTTTATATGTACTCCATTTCCCATCCTTTAACCAATCCTCTATCACTTCTAATATATCTCTATAACTCTAAGACTCCTTATGTGGTGTCTTAACTTTTTCTCTGGCACCTTATCTAATATCTTTTGAAAATCCTGTTAGAATGATTTCCCTTTATTGACCTAAATAATTACACCCCAAAAACTCTAATAATTATGTCAAACAGGATCTTCCCTTCATAATATCATGTTTTTTTTTCTAATCATTTTCTAAGTACATTATTAAAACTTCCTAAATAGAAGATGCCTGTACCAGTTTCCTTATTTCCCCTCCCCCCACATTATCCTAGTTCCAACCTTCCAACTTGGCACCTTTCAGTTGTCTCTAAGTATTTTATAACCAATGAAATACATCCTAAAATGTATTTTTTGTGATGTTGGAGTCAGTGACTAGGCCAACATTTATTTCCCTCACTGGTTTCCCCTGAAATGGTGGGGGTGAGCTGTCCTCTTTTTTTTTAGATTCCCTACAGTGTGGAAACAGGCCCTTCAGCCCAACCAGTCCACACCGACCCTCCGAAGAGTAACCCACCCAGACCCATTTCCCTCTGACTAATGCACCTAATACTATGGGGCAATTTATCATGGCCAATTCATCTGACCTGCACATCTTTGTGACTGTGGGAGGAAACCAGAGCACCCGGAGGAAACCCATGCAGACACGGGGAGAATGTGCAAAGTCCACTCAGACAGTCACCCGAGGCTAGAATCAAACCTGGGACCCTGGTGCTGTGAGGCAGTAGTGCTAACCACTGAGCCACTGTGCCACCCCTCTTGAACCACTGCAGTTCATTTGCTGTAGGAAACTCATGTCACTGTTAAGAAGGGAATTCCAGACTTTTGACCCAGTGACACTGAAGGAACAGTGATATATTTCCAACTCAGATAGTGAATGGCTTGAAGAGAAATGTTCAAGTGAAAATTGCAAGAATTTGCAATCTTTCACGTTCCTGTTGCCTTATGTTCTTTTTGATGAAAATGGTTGTGGGTTTGGAAGGTGCTGTCTAAGGAGTCTTAATACTTTGTTATAGTGCATGTTGTAGATGGTTTACATTGCTGCTACTGAGCATCAGTGGCAAAGGGAGTGAACGTTTGCAGAGGTAATGCCAATCATGCAGGTTGCTTTGTCCTGGACAGCGTCAAATTTCTTAAATGTAGTTGGAGGTGTGCCAAGCTAAGCAAAGGGGAATATCCCATTGCAGCCCTGACTTGTGCCTTGTAGATTGTGGATATGCTTTTCAGAGTCAGGATGTGAGTTACTTGTTTCAGCATTCGGAATGTCTGACCTGCTCTTATAGTCAGTGTATTTATACAGTTCCTGTTGCTCCCAAAATGGTCTCCTCTATATTGGGGATCATGATGCCTATTTGCAGAGCGCTGCAGCGAACATCTCCTGGACATCTGCACCAACCAACCCCACCGCCCCGTGGCCGAACATTTTAACTCCCCATCCCACTCCGCCAAGGACATGCTGGTCTTGGGCCTCGTCCTCCACTAAACCCTTACCACCTGACGCCTAAAGGAAGAACGCCTCATCTTCCGCCTTGGGACTCTCCAAGCACACGGGATCAATGTAGATATCACCAGTTTCCTCATTTCCCCTCCCCCCATCTTATCCTAGTTCCAACCTTCCAACTTGGCACCACCCTCATGACCTGTCCTACCTGTCCATCTTCCTTCCCACTATCTGCTCCAGCCTCCTCTCTAACCTATCATCATTACTCCCACCTCTGTCTACCTATCGCACTCTCAGCTACCTTCCCTCAGCCCCAAACCCCTCCCATTTATCTCTCCACCCCCTTGGCCCACAAACCTCATTCCTAATGAAGGGCTCGTGCCAGAAGTGTTGAGTCTCCTGCTGTGCTTTTCCAGCACCCCACTCTTGACTCTCATCTCCAGCATGGGCAGTCCTCACTTTCTCCTATTTATGTGGCTGGTGGAGTCCAGTTTCTGGCCAATGGTGATCCTATTGAATGTTGATGAATGTTGTAAGTGGGAAATTCAGTGATGGTAATGGCATGGAACATAAAGGGACATTGGCTAGATTCTCTCTTGCGGAGGTCAACAATGCCTGGCCTTCGTCTGGCATGAATAATAGAGTATAAAATTAGAAATGTGGGAGACAGTTTTAGCAAGATCCCACTGATAGATGTGTGATCACAAAGGATCATCTGTTTTGAGCGATGGTGGTTGAGGAATAGGTATTGATCAGGATAAGAATGAAAACTATTAAATCTGTTTGGGAGAGAAACTGAAGTCTGAGGAAGTGAGTACCTTCAACAACGCACAGTTTCTCAATGCTGCACTGGGTGTGTCAGTCTGCATTGTGTGCTCAAGACTGAGGGATGAGATTTGCACCTACGTAGTTCTGATTCAGAACACTGTGTAACCTGCTGAATTAAAGTTTCATATTGTGTATTGGTTATTAAGATGTGAGTATGTCTGAGAAGGCTAGCACTCATTACTCATTTCTCATACTCCTGGAGATGATGATGATTAGTTGTTTTCTTGATCCACTGCAGTCTATGCATTATACGTGTTCTGATGAAAGGTCACTGGACCTGAAATTTTAACTCTGATTTCTCTCCATGGATGTTGCCAGACCTGCAGAGCTTTACCAGCAATTTTCATTTCGTGTCTGATTTTCAGCGTCTGCAGTTCTTTCAGTTTTTATGTAACCCCATTGTGCGGTTAGGGAGGAATTCCGAGATTCTGACCCAGTAAAGGAACAGTGATATATTTCCAAGTCAGGTTGCTCTGTGGCTTGGAGGGGAGCCTGCAGATAGTGGTGTTCCCATGTATCTGCTGCCCTGGTCGAGATTGGAGTTTGGAATGTGTCTTCTGAGGAGCCTTGATGAATTGTCGCAATGCACCTTATTGTTGATGTGCACTGTTGCCATGATGTGACCGTGGCAGAGGTCATGGCTTTAGAAGGTGCTGCCAAAAGAGCTTGGCGATTTGGTAGAGGGCATCATAGATATGACATTAGACGCTGACTGGCCATGGTACTAGGTGTGAACGTCAAAGCACTGAAATAAATAAAAAAACTTTCAAGGGCTAGTTCGAACAGAAACAAAACCGAGGGCAAAGTAAGCTTCAAGGAGATGAAAGGGTAGAGAAGAATCTAAACTGGTCCAGTTAACAGCAGCAAGTCCTTGTTATTGATGTATCCTCACAATTATAATGGAAGGCTTTCTGTGGGACCTTGTTGAGAGCCAAGAGAAATGTTATTGTCTTTGACCTGTTGCATTTTGAATTCTGTTCCTGTAGATAACAACGACATGATGCTATGGGCCACAGAGCTTCAAGCTTTGCTCTTCAGAGGGGATCAATACCTTGGTTTGAAAACACTTTATTCTAAGGACGTGATTGTTAATTTCATTGGCTGCTGGATCAATTTCCTACCCATGAAACAACAGCAAGTGTTTGTTACTGTGTGCAAAATAAGGAATACTGTCATTCATCGTTAGTTGCAAGGAAGACCCCTTGCACAATAATGATCAGCCTGTAGAACTGCAGGGATTACTTGAATTCCTCATTTATAGATTCACAGAGTTATGAATAATCCTGTCATATGAGAGACAGAAAGATGGATTTTCTTCTGCTCGGAAAACATCTTGTGTGGATCTTTATCCTCCAGAAGAGTACTTTGGGGAAACACAGCTCATGTTTTTTTGCATTCATAAATAATAAAAGACAGTGCTCACGAGATTTTCCCTTAACCCCTTTGGCCACTGATGCAGTCTGCAATATGTCTGCACTCAGAAATTAGCCTTAAATTGACAATGAAAGGTCGCTTATTCAGAATCAGATTTATCCTGAGAGTTTTGGGACAACAAAATAGGACACAAACATTGAAGTTTTGGAAGTAAACCCGAAGTATAACACTGTCAGGAAAGCATTGGTGTATTTGTTGCCTTACATTAGTAACTTTGATGAGTCACTTTATCATCACTTCATGCTAAGCATGTTTGTTGGTTTGGACAATGTGTGTAATATGATTCCTCTGCTAGTACATCTAACGAACTATATAGATAGCCAGCATAAAATTGTTTCAAGGAGTCATGGACAAGCTTACAGTATTTAGCTTACAGTATCCATGTATGTGTTGTCTTCACATCAGGGTTAACTACAGGATCCCGTATCCAAGGATTTTTCTGCACCATTTAATAATTTTCCATGTCAAATGTAAATTCTGTATGTCACACAGCTTGTATACAATCTATCCTTATGATACATGGTCAAACTATCATCCCCATGTCATGACATGGGAGCTGAGGTAAAAATGCTTTAGTCTCCATCTTGCTATATCACTTGCTGAGTAATGTATTGAGGGAAGCATGGTGGATGTTTATAACCAATTTTCTCAAGATGACCCCTGACATGGCAATGCCTGTGGTTGTATCATATATGTAAATATACCAGGTGCTGTTATAAATGTCTATCGAATCTTGCATGTCTAGTTCTTATATTATGCTAGTTACCTCATCAGTATAAATATCTGACTGAAACTAAATAGCCCATCACTGCATCTACATCACATCGTGAGGACCGAACAGATCAAAACAAATAGTCAAAGCTGTTTATTAAGAAATCACCTCCAGGTATCACATCAAATACTTTTACCTTGGAATGTCTCATTTGATGTGACTTCAGTCAAAGCTTTTTATATGGTCTTAATGAAGAAATCACAAATGTTCATTATGAAGAGAGGCTGGATAAGCTCAGGTAGTTTTATTTGGAGCAGAGAAGACTGAGGTGGGTCCTGATAGAGGTGTATAAGATCATGAGGGGCATGGACAGGGTGAATAGAAAGCAGCTGTTAGCATTAGTTGAAGGGTCAATAATGAGGGAGCCATTACTTTAAGGTGAAATACAGAAGGTTTAGAAAATATTTGAGGAAAAATGTTTTCACCCAGAGGATGTTGGGGGTTTGGACTGCATAGCCTGGGAGACTGGAAACCTCACAACTGTTAAAATGTACTTGGATGATCACTTGAAATGTCATAACATTCAAGGTTATGGGCCAAGTGCTGGAAAGTGGGACTCGTGTAGATTGAGATGTATTTTTTTGTTGGTGCAAGCTTGATAGGGCAAAGGGCACCTTCTGTACTAAAAGGTTCTAAATGATTAATTCTTTCATGAAATACGGACATTGCTGGCAAGTCAGCATCTGTGGTCCTCCTTAGTCATCGTTGAACTTAACAACTTGCTCAAAAGACACTAAAGTCTCAGGTGCATTGCTGTGGGTCTGGAGTCACATGGAAACCAGACGGGGTAAGGAAGTCAGATTTCCTTCCTAACAGGGACATCAGTGAGTTAGATGGATTTTTATAAACAATTGATGCTAGCGTCATGGTCACTATGACTTTGGTGTCGCGTTCCAGATTTAGTGATTATAATTAAATTCACCAGGTTTTTATTCATTCACAGGATGAGGACATCACTGTCTAGGCCAGCATTTATTGCCCATTTCGAATTGCCCAGAGGGCAGATAAGAGTCAATCACATTGCTGTGGGTCTGGAGTCACATGTAGGTCAGACCGGGTAAAGATGACAGTTTTCTTCCTAAAAGACATTAGTGGACCAGATGGGTTTTTCTAACAATCAAGAATGGATTCTTCTTTAGATTTTTAATTCTAGATATTTATTGAATTCATATTTCACCATCCGCTGTGGCAGGATTCAAACTTGGGCTCCCGGAACATTATCTGGGTCTTGGGATTAACAGTCTAGTGATACCAGTAGGCGAGAGTGTGGTGCTGGAAAAGCACAGCTGGTCAGGAACGGGAGAATCAATGCTTCGGGCATAAGCCCTTCATCACACTCACAACTCTGATCTCCAGCATCTGCAGTCCACACTCTCTCAAAATACCAGTAAGCCACTGCCTTCCCTAGGTGCAGAGTGGTGGGATTTGAACTGATGTTCTCACAGTATTTGAATGGACCTCTGAATTGTCATGTTAGTGACAGCAGCACTACACCGTCACTTGCACCGAGGAATGTTGCCCCTTTTAGCTCTGATGTATAATACTCTAGCCAGTGAGGCCACATTGTTATGAGTTCAAGTTCCACTTAAGAAATTTGAAAATTCTTGTTTGCCACTCCACTGCAGTCATTATCAGAGATGCCTTCATTCAAATGAGGTGCTTGACTGAGGGCCCTCTGGCCTCTCAAGTGAACATAAATGATATCATGGCACTGTTTCATAAAAAAAAAATCAGAGAATCATCCCCAGTGTCCTGACCAGTAATTATCTTCATCCAACATCAAAAAAAAGCAGATTCTCTGAACATTATTACACAGTTGCTTCAAGAGCTTTGTCTTGTGTAAATTGGCTAATATATTTCCCCAGTTCCTGGAGAGACTGCACTTCAAAAGTGCTTCATTACCTTGAAAGCATGATAAGAAGTCCTGAAGCCATGAAAGGCATTGTTTAAATGCATTGCTCTCACATCATTCCAATCTTCAGCCAATAAAGAATTTTTGAGTTGTTGTTGCTCTAAGAATGTAATAAATAGGGCAGGTAGACAGGCAGGAAGCTGGAAGAAGACAGCAAGTCAGGCAGCATCAGGAGGTGGACAAGTCGATGTTTCAGGAGTAACCCTTCTTCAGGGCAAACATTCACTTCTCCACCTCCTGATGCTGCCTGGCTTGCTGTGTCCTTCCAGCCTCCTGCCTGTCTACATTGGCTTCCAGCATCTGCAATTATTTTTAATCTTTAAATAAATATGGTGGGTGGCAATGTTCTACTTTTAAAAGTGCATTGTGATATATATTTGCAGAGGGAGCCTTTCCCACGTTATGGGAAAAGAGCACGAGACTGGTGCTTATTGGATAGGTCACCCAAAGAACCAGCTCCTTCCATGTTGTAAGACCCTGTAGGTGTGATATTCCCTTCCCTGGATGTAATGAGAAAGATAGTGCATTGTCCCTAGATTGAAGCAATTGGAGGTGACCTACTCCACAGGCACAGCTTCCTAATCAGGGAACTAGGAAAGGGATTGGGGAGGTGGCAATCTGAGGCCCTTATGTGGCCATGAATTGGCCACACTTGAGGGTTTCAAATAGTGTGGAGTCCAGAAAGTCACCCCGGACCTTCTTACTCAACATTTAAGGCAACTCACCCTGGAGAGTAATAAATTAATTCCCCCGGAGAGAAACACGTCCCCTTCTTGCTACCCTTGCCATTTTTAAAATATTCATTCATGGGATGACAGCATTGTTGGCTAAATCAGCATCTATTGCCCATCCCTAATTACCCACAGGGCAGTTAAGAGTCAACCACATTGCTGTAGGTCTGACTAGGTAGGGATGGCAGTTTCCTTCCCAACAGGGTGTGAATGAACCAGATAGGTTTTTTCATGACTATTGGCAATGGAGCCATGGTCATCATTAGACTTTTAATTCCAATTTTGTTTTATTATAGAATTCAGATTTCATGATCTGCCACAGTGAGACTCAAACATTAGCTGGTCTCCAGAACATTAGCTGCTCCTCGAGATTGACAGTCCAGTGATAATGCCATCACCGCCCAGGTGAGTTGCCTTAAATGTTGAGTAAGAAGGTCCGGGGTGACTTTCTGGACTCCACACTATTTAAAACCCTCAAGTGTGGCTGAATCATGGCCACATAAGGGCCTCAGATTGCCACCTCCGCAAATCCCTTTCCTAGTTTCCTGATTAGGAAGCTGTGCCTGTTGAGTAGTGTCCAGGGAGGTGCAGGCCAGGTGGATTAGCCATGGGAAATGCAGGGTTACGGTGATACGGTCGAGAGTAGAGGTCTGGGTAGAGTGTTCTTCAAATGGTTGGTGTGGACTGGATGGGCCAAATAGCCTGCTTCTATACTGTAGGGATTCTATGATTCAAATCTATGAATTGAGTTGGCAGAAACATTGTACTGGAATGCATAGTGAGGCAATATGAAATTACCCACTTTATTGAGAAAAGATGTTTAAGTCCATACATTCCTGAGTTTAAAAGAGTGAGTGACAATGTCATTGAAACATTGTGAACTAGATTTTAGCCCTCTGACCAGTAGGCTTGAAGGCAGAGTTGCAGGTAAATTCAATGTGTCAAGTTTTTCCACCATCCATCCCATAACTCCATCTCTACACCACCACCAGCATCACCGCCCACTACCTCCCTGGTCTTTGAGACTCAGGCATAACTCAGCCTGCTATTTCAGGTTAGCAAACATTCACCATGACTGGAAAATATCCTCGATATAACATATCTTAAGCAAGTACAGAGACAGGAAAAGAGGTACAGAGGAAAGAACTACAGGAAAGGTCTTCCAAAGGCAGGAGTGATTGAAATGTCAAAAGACAACTGCTCTAGACAAACATAGGTGGTGATGGGGCAATTTGAAAGATGTGAAGCCATCAGAAAAAGAATGAAGAAAAGATTCACATGAATAGTTACAAGGATGAGGAATCTCAGTGGCATTAATAGATTGGAGAAGTTAGGTCTGTCTTCCTTGAAAAAGAGCAAGTGTTTTGATTGATGCATTCAAATCATGTGGGAACTAGGAGGATAATAGATGGAGAGAAATTATTCCCACTGTTGGAAAGATGTTGAATGAAAACAACTTTGTTTAAGATAAATGGCAAAAATATCCCCCAGAGTGGTTAAGATCTGGAATACTGACATGGAGGTCGAGGCAGGTTCAATTGAGGCATTCCGAAGGGAATTAAGTTATTATATCTAAATGAAAAATTGCATCTGACAAATTTAATTTAGGTCTTTGATGAGATGACACAGGCAGTGAATGAGGGTAGTGTTATGGATGTTGTATATTTGGACTTTCAGAAAGTATTTAAAATGGTGCTCCATGGCAGGTTAGTTAACAAATTAGAAATGTTTGGGATTGATGTTTCCTTGACATCATGGATTAGAAGTTGGCTAAAGGATAGGAAATAGGATAGGATTGGTATTTCTCACATTGGAGACAACTTGAAAGTTGTGCTCCCCAGATGTTGGGACCCTTACTTCCTCTGACTTATATAAATGATTTGGAGATAGGTGTTGAGCACAGAATCTCTAAATTTACAGATGATACTAAACTAAGAAGAATAATGAATTATGGCGAAGATGCTGAGTGACTTCAGAGGGATATTGACAGATTGGTCGAATAGGGAGAGACCTGGCAGATGAATTTCTCCACCCTCTCCTCCCTGACCTATCACCTTCATCTCCTTCCCCACTGACCTATTGTACTCTATGCCACTCTCTCCCCACCCCCACCCTCCTCTAGCTTATCTCTCCACGCTTCAGGCTCTCTGCCTTTATTCCTGATGAAGGGCTTTTGCCCGAAACGTCGATTTTGCCTGTCTTCGGATGCTGCCTGAATTGCTGTGCTCTTCCAGCACCACTGATCCAGAATCTGGTTTCCAGCATCTGCAGTCATTGTTTTTACCACCTAGATGAATTTCAATGCAGAGAAATGTGAGCTAAACGCATTTTGGTGGAAGAAACATTGAGAAACAATCCAGGCTCAATGATATAACTTTGATGGGAGTACAAGAGCAGAGTGACCTCAGGGTTCGTGAGCATAAAGGTGGCCAGGCAAATCGAAACAGTGTTCAGAAAGATTATTGGTTCCTTGGGCTTATAAGTAGAGGCATAGAGAATAAAAGTAAGGAAATGATGCTACACTTCTACAAATCATTGGACAGAACACATGTTGAGTTTCATGCTCATTTCTGGGCACTTCATTTCAGGAAAAATGTCACAGAAATGGCAATCTCAAAAGTTCCCACTTTTCTGAAAATTCCTCAGTCTGAAACTTTAAGTCTATCCTTGTCTCTACAGATAAAACCTGATCAACTGTTTGTTCCCAGTGCTCATGGTTTTTTATTTTACATTTCAAACATTCACAGGCTTTATTTTACTTCTGTAATAGTTTGTGTGTGCTTGACTGGACCTGCCTGCATGTGCTAGTCTCCGTGTATCATTTTCTCCCCTTTATCCAGCTCTTAGTTGATTTGAGAAGGTAGAGCTAGCAGATGTCCCTCCTCTTCAGTCTGTGGCAAAAGTATCCTCTGGTCACAGGTGGAAGAAACACAACAGCATTCTCCAGTTTCCAAGCCACTTTCCAATAAGGTAGAGTCAGTTCGCTGCTTCCCTCAACCGTGGACCATGTGGCAAATGTCAGGTGTACGCAGTCAGTTACCGAGTCACCCTGCCGGCACTTGGCATCCTGCTGTGATTTTAATTGCTCTCACCTTTATCTGGGGCTCGCAAGCAGAAGGATTCCATCTGCTTCACCAGATCACCCCGCTGTGACAGCAGCAGACCCTGCAATGATATAAATGGGATTCAAACAGAACACAAACATGCACACAACATTCGCATTATCTGTGGGCGAGTTAATGACGGATTGTAAAAGGCTTCAGAGTATTCTTGTGAGCTTATTGTTAAGAAAAAAGTAATAATAATCTGGGGTGTCCCAGTGGTGGCTTTTTCCTGTTACATGGACAGTTCTTTCTAAGAGCTAGTACAGGTGTCATGGACCGAATGGCCTTCTTTTAAGCTGATGTAAAGAAATATGCTAGTCCATTAAACAGGCACACCAGAAGGCTCAGACTTTGTCACCTGTTGTGTGTTCCTAATTCACTGATTGATGTTGAAACATATAGAATCTTCTACTGGTTTTTGTGAAGTGGGCATCACTGACAAAGATGACATTCATTGTCCACTTCCTCAGGGCCCTTGATAATGTGGTAGAGAGCCTTATTTTTGAACCTCTGCTGTCCATTTGGTGGTGGGACACCTGGAGTGCTGTTCAGAAGGGAACTCCAGCATTTTGAACCATGAAATAAAGGAACTTCAATTTCATTCCAAATCAAAATGGCAAGTGGGTTGGATGGATGTTTGGAGTTGGTGTTGGTGTTCCACTATTCCCGTTACCCTTGTCTCCCGAGGGGTTTGGAAGGTGTTTTCGAGGATGAGCTGCTGGATCTGATAGATTTGCACAACATAGACACGCTATTCAGTAGCAGAGGGAGCCAATGTTTAAGGTGATGGATTTCCCCTAGCCTGTATGGAGCCCATGAAAGATGAGAGTGTAATGAAACCTTTACTGAGCACCAAGGGCAGTATGAAAGGGGGAAAAGAGTGTGGAAGAGGATGAGCTCAATCAAAGAGTAATACCAAGCTTGAGCTGGGATTATAGCAGAAAGAGATGATTGTGGAATAAGTGAATAATGAAGGCAGGGCTAATAATTAGACTGCTTTCCCTTGAATGAATTTAACTGGTTAAGTATCGTTGAAGTTGCTTTCTCAAAGCAAATGGATGATATACCATCACGATCCTGACCTGCAGGTAGCACAGAGGTTTTAATAGTACTATAAGGTACACTGATTTCAAACCTCTGACTTACTCATGTAACCATGGAAGTTATGTGGCTGAGTTTCTGACAAATGTTCTCTCTTCCCACCAAGATGTCGATGGTCCAAGACCTGACAACAGTAATGAGGAGAAGGTTACGTTACCTCTTGTTGGATTTGGTCATTGCCCGACACCTGTAAGGTGCAAGTATGTTTTGTCACTCTATGGACTCAAGTCTGGATGTTCACAAAGTCTCAAATTTTGTGAATTCCTTGGCTGTCAAGCCTAATGTTTCTGTTTACCATCTGGAGGCGCAATGTGAATGATTTGAAATTTAATGCGTAGAGCTCTGTCCAGGTCCTTGTAACCTCCTGGGATGCAGAGTCAAGCCTAGTTCTGGGTTCCCAAGCAGAGCATGCTCTTCTAGCTCCACAGTTTGTCTGACTCTGCTCAGTCTGTTCAGCCTCTCGAGCTTTTGCTTCTTAAGTGATTGTTTCGCCAACTCCCTCCCTGCTTTCAAAAGCTTCCTTTAAAACCATTCTCAAACATCATCAGAATATAAAAAAATGACAATATAGCTACTCAGGTCTGAATTCTATTGAACGACCCTACATCTATATCTCATGCACCACACGTGACATCACTTCTGCCCCCCACATAATCGCTGATGTCACACGCTCAGTGACTTCCCCTCCCCCACTGCTGTGTTTGCCACCACTTCTGCCCCCACCAACGCCACTCACCTGCATTCTGCTGACACGCCTCCCACAGATCCCACTGTCACCATCCCCACCCTCCCCCCCGAGAACCCTGAGGAGAACACCAGCCCTGCTCATGACTCCACACCCATTCCTCCACCACCACACCCACTCTAGTTCAAGGCTCCGCCCCCACTCCCAGCTCCACACCTACACCAGGTCTTAGCTCCCAGACCTGCCGAGTTTTCACCATTCCTCCAGACCTCCCCCTCACTGAGGATGAATGATCAGTCCTCAGCAAAGGTCTCACCTTCATTCCCC
>NC_057715.1:108997473-109016512 GCF_004010195.1 Chiloscyllium plagiosum | reverse complement strand
TCACCAAACCATCATCTCCTAGACCATACAGAACCTCATCACCTCAGGAGATCTCCCACCCCCAGCTTCCAACCTCATAGTCCGGGAATCCCGCACTGCCCGGTTCTACCTCCTTCCCAAGATCCACAGGCCTGACCACCCTGGCCGACCCATTGTCTCAGCATGCTCCTGCCCCACTGAACTCATCTCTACCTACCTCGACACTGTCCTATCCCCCCTAGTCCAGGATCTCCCCACATACGTTCGAGACACCACCCACGCCCTCCACCTCCTCCAAGACTTCCGTTTCCCTGGCCTCCAACGCCTTATATTCACCATGGATATCCAATCCCTTGACACCTCCATCCGCCATGATCAGGGCCTCCAAGCCCTCCATTTCTTCCTCTCCCGACGTCCCCAGCAGTACCCTTCCACCAACACTCTCATTCGTTTGGCTGAACTAATCCTCACCCTTAACAATTTTTCCTTCGAATCCTCCCACTTCCTCCAGACCAAAGGGGTAGCCATGGGCACCCGTATGGGCCCCAGCTATGCCTGTCTCTTTGTTGACTACGTAGAACAGTCCATCTTCCGTAGTTACACCGGCACCACGCCCCACCTTTTCCACCATCAAATTGATGACTGCATTGGTGCCACCTCGTGCTCCCGCGAGGAGGTTGAGCAATTCATCAACATTCCACCCCGACCTTAAATTTACCTGGACCATCTCTGACACCTCCCTCCTCTTCCTGGACCTCTCCATCTCCATTAATGACGACTGACTTGACAATGACATTTTTTACAAACCCATCGACTCCCACAGCTATCTGGATTACACCTCTTCCCACCCTACCTCCTGCAAAAATGCCATCCCATATTCCCAATTCCTCCGCCTCCGCTGTATCTGCTCCCAGGAGGACTAGTTCCACCACAGAACACACCAGATCACCTTTTTTAGAAACCCCAATTTCCTTTCCCACGTGGTTAAAGATGCCCTCCAACGCATCTCGTCTACATCCCGCACCTCCGCCGTCAAATCCCACCCCTCCAACCGTAACAAAGACAAAACCCCCCACCATGCTCAGCACCCACCCTACCAACCTTCGCATAAACCATATCAGCCGCCGACATTTCCGCCACCTTCAAACGGACCCCACCACCAGGGATATATTTCCCTCCCCACCTCTTACCGCAAAGACCATTCCCTCCGTGACTACCTGGTCAGGTCCACGTCCCCAACAACCCACCCTCCTATCCTGGCACCCTCCCCTGCCACCGCAGGAATTGCAAAACCTGCGCCCATACCTCCTCCCTCACCTCCATCCAAGACCCTAAAGGAGCCTTCCACATCCATCAAAAATCCACCTGCACATCCACCAATATCATTTATTCTATCCGTTGCTCCCGATGCGGTCTCCTCTACATTGGGGAGACTAGACACCTCTTAGCAAAGTGCTTTAGGGAACATCTCTGGGATACCCGCACCAATCAACCACGCCACCCTGTGGCCCAACATTTCAACTCCCCCTCCCACTCTGCCGAGGACATGCAGGTCCTGGGCCTCCTCCACCGCCACTCCCTCACCACCCGATGCCTGGAGGAGGAACGCCTCATCTTTCGCCTCGGAACACTTCAACCCCAGGGCATCAATGTGGACTTCACCAGTCTCCTCATTTCCGCCAATCTCCCTTCCCATCTATCTGCTCCACCCTCCCCTCTGACCTGTCACCTCATCCCCACCTCCATCCACCCATTGTACTCTTTGGTAACCCTCCTCACCCTCCTCTCTGACCTATCACCTCCATCCCCACCCCCATTCACCTATTGTACTCTTTGCTAGCTTCTCCCTGGCCCCCCTGGCCCCACCGTGCCCCACCCCCATTTATCTCTCCACTCTGGAGGCTTCCTGCCTCTATTCCTGATGAAGGGCTTTTGCCCAAAACATCAATTTTCCTGCTTCTCGGATGCTGCCTGACCTGCTGTGCTTTTCCAGCACCACTCTGATCTAAGCTCTGGTTTCCAGCATCTGCAGCCCTCACTTTTGCCTATATCTCTTGACTGCCTGGTTCCAAATTCTCCAGCTCTGTGTGTTGCGATGTTTGACTTTCGGTCTCCCTACTGTTTTTCTGAGGCATCCTGTGCACAGAAAGAGTTATGGATAGACAGTCCGTGGTCAGATAGTCTGTGGACATTTCCCATCGGGATTCATAGATGATAAAAGGTCATGTGCCAGCAACCCATGAATATCAACAATCATTGACATGGATATCCTCACACTGAGGTTGGCCTGAGGTCAGACAGACAATACGTCTGGAAACCTGTTCCACCAGAATGCAAATTAATATCTGGTGCTTGCACATTGTTACAACAGCTTGAATTTATACATTGTAAAAGTATTTGTTCATGAGAAGTAGGCATCTCTGGTAAGGCCAGTAAAGAACTTATCTCCGTCATTCAAATTGGTGCATCAATTACAAAATATCATCTCACCTCCACATCAAACAAGTTGGAAAATTGCCGCGATATGTCCCGTACACAAGGAGCAGGACAAATCCAACCCAACCAATTACCACTCCATCAGTTTAGCCTCAACTTTTGGTAAAATGATGGAATATGTACAATCAAGCAGCACTTGCTCAGCAATAACCTGCTCAGTGGCGCCCAGTTTGGGTTCCACTAGGGCCACCCAGCTCCTGACTTCATTACAGCTTTAGTCCAAACACGGACTAAAGAGCTGAATTCTCGAGGTGAGGAGAGAGTGACAGCCCCTGACAGCAAAGCCCATTTGCTCAAGGAACCCGAGCAAAACTCGAATCCATGGTTACCAGAACACAAACTCTCCACTGGTTGAGTCATACCTGGCTCATAAGAAGATGGTTGCGGTGTCGGGATCAGTCATCTCAGTTCCAGGACATCTCCAAGAATTCCTCAGTGCAGTGCCCTCAGCCCAACCAACTTCAGCTGGCTCATCAATGACCTTCCCTCCATCATAAAGTCAGAAGTGGGGATGTCCACCAATGAGTGCACAAAGTTCAGATATGTTCATGTGTCCTCAGATACTGAAGGAGTCCATGTTGAAATGGATCTAGATAATATCCAGACTCAAGCTGACAAGTGGCAAATAACAATCATGCCACACTAATGCCAGGCAATGACTATCTTCAATAAGAGACAGTCTAACCACTCCCCTTAACATTCAATATTTTACTATTACTGAATCCCCGACTATCAATATCCTTCAGATTACTACAGGCCCAAAACTCAACTGGACTCAGGAGCAGGTCAGCGACTAGGAATATTGCAGCAGATAACTCAACTCCTAACTCCCCAAAGCCTGTCCACCATCTACAAGACACAAGTCAGGAGTGTGACAGAATACTCCCCACTTGACTGGATGGGGACAACTCCAACATCATTCAAGACGCTTGACACATTTCTAGGACAAAGCAGACCACTTGATTGACACCACATTCACAAGCATCCACTCCCTTGACCACCGACACTCAGTAGCCACAGTGTGTACCATCTACAAGATGCACTGCAGGAATTCACCAAGGCTCCTCAGACAACACCTTCCAAACCCATGATCACTTCCTCATAGAAGGACAAGGGCAGCAGTTATATGGGAACACAACGACCTGCAGTTCCCCTTCAAGCCACTAATCATCCTGACTTGGAAATATGTCACCGTTGCCTCATTGTTGCTCGGTCAAAATCCTGAAATTCCCTTCCTCATGGTATTGTGGCTCAACCGACAGCATATTTACTTGAGTCGTAAAAGAAGGCAGCTCAGCACCAACTTCTCGAGAGAAACTAATACTGGCCCAGTCAGTGATGATCACATCCCACAAATGAGTCAGTAAAACACTTGTTAAATGTTAATGGTGCTGGGGAGGAAGGTACTTGAAAGCAGTCGTGATGTTTCATAATGTCAACAACTGCATAAATTACTGATGTTGTTCGAATGGCAAAGATTGAGGATTTTTCTCCATGCCTTCACCTTGCCGTCATTGGGATGCTTCTGGTAAACCTGATGAAACAAAGAGCAGAGAGAATGACAGAGAACAAGGAAAGACAGACCAGCTGGCATGCCTGTCCCTCATGTTTCCAAACATTAAAGTTAGCTTGGTTGGAGGTTCCTTTGAAACTGAAGCAGAATGTTGTGGATTTGTGTTCCTCACTAGGGAATGAGCTGAGAAATCGAATGACCACCGTGATCATGAGGGAGAGCGACACTGTTGAAGCAAAATGGCCGCAGTGTAGCTGTTCAGCTTGCAGGCTGTTCAGTTCAGGAGACCAGAGCTCGTCTATTCCATCAGATATATACCTTTTCCTTTCATTCTGTGCAGTTTTTGAATATCTCCATTCATTATCCTACATTTTTTTAACTTCTTCAGCAGTAGACATATTCTCCCAGCCGAGACTCGGTGATGAGGAGGCTTCCAGATGGACATGGGAGTCTAAGCCATAGCGGGCTCCTGTTGTAACAGTCGTGGTCTGGAGCAGCGGTCTCCTGTTGTAATAGTCTAGTCCTGGAGCAGTGGTCTCCTGTTGTAACAGTCTAGTCCTGGAGCAGCGGTCTCCTGTTGTAATGGTCTCGGCCTGGAGCAGCGGTCTCCTGTTGTAACAGTCTAGTCCTAGAGCAGAGGTCTCCTGTTGTAACAGTCTTGGCCTGGAGCAGCGGACGCCTTTGTAACAGTCTTGGCCTGGAGCAGCGGTCTCCTGTTGTAACAGTCTAGTCCTGGAGCAGAGGTCTCCTGTTGTAACCATCTTGGCCTGGAGCAGCGGTCTCCTGCTGTAACGGTCTCGGCCTGGAGCAGCGGTCTCCTGTTGTAACGGTCTAGTCCTGGAGCAGCGGTCTCCTGTAGTAACGGACTTGGCCTGGAGCAGCGGTCTCCCGTTGTAATGGTCTCGGCCTGGAGCAGTGGTTTCCTATTGTAACAGTCTAGTTCTGGAGCAGCGGTCTCCTGTTGTAACGGTCTTGGCCAGGAGCAGCGGTCTCCTGTTATAACGGTCTTGGCCTGGAGCAGTGGTCTCCTGTTGTAACAGTCTCGGCCTGGAGCAGCGGTCTCCTGTTGTAACAGTCTAGTCCTGGAGCAGCGGTCTCCTGTTGTAACAGTCTCGGCCTGGAGCAGCGGTCACCTGTTGTAACAGTCTTGGCCTGGAGCAGCGGTCTCCTGTTGTAACGGTCTTGGCCTGGAGCAGAGGTCTCCTGTTGTAACATTCTTGGCCTGGAGCAGCGGTCTCCTGCTGTAAGTCTCGACCTGGAGCAGAGGTCTCCTGTTGTAACCGTCTTGGCCAGGAGCAGCGGTCTCCTGTTATAACGGTCTTGGTCTGGAGCAGAGGTCTCCTGTTGTAACCGTCTTGGCCAGGAGCAGCGGTCTCCAGTTATAACGGTCTTGGCCTGGAGCAGAGGTCTCCTGTTGTAACGGTCTTGGCCTGGAGCAACGGTCTCCTATTGTAACAGTCTCCGACTGGAGCAGCAGATTTCTGTTGTAACATTCTTGGCCTGGAGCAGTGGTCTCCTGTTGTAACAGTCTTGGCTGGGACCAGCTGTCTCCTGTTATAAAAGTCTCAGCCTGGAGCAGCGGTCTCCTGTTGTAACAGTCTTGGTCTGGAGCAGCAGTCTCCTCTTGTAACGGTCTCAGCCTGGAGCAGCGGCCTCCTGTTGTAACGGTGTTGGCCTGGAGCAGTGGTCTCCTGCTGTAAAAATGTCGGCCTGGAGCAGCGGTCTCCTGTTGTAACCGTCTTGGCCTGGAGAAGCGATCTCCTGTTGTAAAAGTGTCGGCCAGGAGCAGCGGTCACCTGTTATAACGGTCTTGGTCTAGAGTAGAGGTCTCCTGTTGTAACAGTGTCGGCCTGGACAAGCGGTCTCCTGTTGTAACCGTCTTGGTCTGGAGAAGCGGACTCCTGTTGTAACAGTCTCGGCCTGGACCAGAGGTCTCCTGTTGTAACGGTCTTGGTCTGGAGCAGTGGTCTCCTGTTGTAACAGTCTCGGCCTGGAGCAGAGGTCTCCTGTTGTAATGGACTTGGCCTGGAGCAACGGTCTCCTTTGTAACAGTCTCAGCCAGGAGCAGCGGTCTCCTGTTATAACGGTCTTGGTCTGGAGCAGAGGTCTCCTGTTGTAACCGTCCTCGGTCTGGAGAAGTGGTCTCCTACTGTAACGATCTCGGCCTGGAGCAACGGTCTCCTGTTGTAACAGTGTCAGCCTGGGCAAGCGGTCTCCTGTTGTAACAGTCTTGGCCTGGAGCAGCGTTCTCCTGTTGTCATGGTCTTGGCCTGGAGCAGCGGTGTCCTGTAGTAACGGTCTCGGACTGGACCAGCGGTATCCTGTGGTAATGGTCTCGGCCTGGAGCAGCGGTCTCCTCTTGTAACAGTCTTGGTCTGGAGCAGAGGTCTCCTGTTGTAACAGTCTTGGCCTGGAGCAGCGGTCGCCTGTTGTAACCATCTTGGCCTGGAGCAGCGGTCTCCTGTTGTAACGGTCTCAGACTGGAGCAGCGGTCTCCTGTTGTAACGGTCTTGGCCTGGACCAGCGGTATCCTATTGTCACAGTCTTGGCCTGGACCAGCGGTATCCTGTTGTAACGGTCTTGGCCTGCAGCAGCGGTCTCCTGTTGTAACAGTCTTGGCCTTGAGCAGCGGTCTCCTGCTGTAAAAGTGTCGGCCTGGAGAAGCGGTCTCCTGGTGTAACTGTCTTGGCCTGGAGAAGCGATCTCCTGTTGTGAAAGTCTCGGCCTGGAGCAGTGGTCACCTGCTGTAACGGTCTTGGCCTGGAGCAGCAGTCTCCTGTTATAACAGTCTCAGCCTGGAGCAGTAGTCTCCTGTTGTAACGGTCTCAGACTGGACCAGCAGTATCCTGTTGTAACGGTATAGGCATGGAGCAGCGGTCTCCTGTTGTAACAGTCTTGGTCTGGAGCAGCGGTCTCCTCTTGTAACAGTCTCGGTCTGGAGCAGCGGTCTCCTGTGGTAACAATGGTGCTGGAAGAGCACAGCAGTTCAGGCAGCATAATCTGGTCTCCTGCACCTACAGTCATTGTTTTTACCTCCTGTTGTAACATTCTTGGCCTGGAGCAACGGTCTCCTGTTGTAACAGTCTTGGCCTGGAGCAGTGGTCTCCTGTTGTAACAGTCTTGGTCCGGAGCAGAGGTCTCCTGTTGTAAGTCTCGGCCTGGAGCAGCGGTCTCCTGTTGTAACGGTCTTGGTCTGACGCAGAGGTCTCCTGTTGTAACGGTCTTGGTCCGGAGCAGAGGTCTCCTGTTGTAACGGTCTTGGCCTGGAGCAGCGGTCGCCTATTCTAACCATCTTGGCCTGGAGAAGTGGTCTCCTACTGTAACGATCTTGGCCTGGAGCATCGGTCTCCTGTTGTAACGGTCTTGGTCTGGAGCAGAGGTCTCCTGTTGTAACGGTCTTGGTCCGGAGCAGAGGTCTCCTGTTGTAACGGTCTTGGCCTGGAGCAGCGGTCGCCTATTCTAACCATCTTGGCCTGGAGAAGTGGTCTCCTACTGTAACGATCTCGGCCTGGAGCAACGGTCTCCTGTTGTAACAGTGTTGGTCTGGGCAAGTGGTCTCCTGTTGTAACCGTCCTCGGCCTGGAGAAGTGGTCTCCTACTGTAACGATCTCGGCCTGGAGCAACGGTCTCCTGTTGTAACAGTGTCGGCCTGGGGAAGCGGTCTCCTGTTGTAACCGTCTTGGCCTGGTGCAGCGTTCTCCTGTTGTCATGGTCTTGGCCTGGAGCAGCGGTGTCCTGTGGTAACGGTCTCGGACTGGACCAGCGGTATCCTGTGGTAATGGTCTCGGCCTGGACCAGCGGTCTCCTCTTGTAACCATCTTGGTCTGGAGCAGCTGTCTCCTGTAGTAACAGTCTTGGTCTGGAGCAGAGGTCTCCTGTTGTAACAGTCTTTGCCTGGAGCAGCGGTCGCCTGTTGTAACCGTCTTGGCCTGGAGATGTGGTCTCCTGTTGTTATGGTCTCGGCCTGGAGCAGCGGTCTCCTGTTGTCACGGTCTTGGCCTGGAGAAGTGGTCTCCTGTTGTAACGGACTTGGCCTGGAGCAGCGGTCTCCTGTTGTAACGGTCTCAGACTGGAGCAGTGGTCTCCTGTTGTAACAGTCTTGGCCTGGAGCAGCGGTCTCCTGTTGTAACGGTCTCGGACTGGACCAGCGGTATCCTGTTGTAACGGTCTTGGCCTGCAGCAGCGGTCTCCTGTGGTAATGGTCTTGGCCTGGAGCAGCGGTCTCCTGTGGTAATGGTCTTGGCCTGGAGTAGCGGTCTCCTGTTGTAACAGTCTTGGCCTTGAGCAGCGGTCTCCTGTTGTAACGGTCTTGGTCTGGAACAGAGGTCTCCTGTTGTAACAGTCTTGGCCTTGAGCAGCAGTCTCCTGTTGTAACGGTCTCAGACTGAACCAGCCGTATCCTGTTGCAACGGTCTTGGCCTGGAGCAGCGGTCTCCTGTTGTAACGGTCTTGGCCTGGAGCAGCGGTCTCCTGTTGTCACGGTCTTGGACTGGAGCAGCGGTCTCCTGTTGTAACGGTCTTGGCCTGGAGCAGAGGTCTCCTGTTGTAACGGTCTTGGCCTGGAGCAGAGGTCTCCTGTTGTCACGGTTTCATCCTGGAGCAGTGGTCTCCTGTTGTAACAGCCTCATACTGGAGCAGCGGTCTCCTGTTGTAACAGTCTCATCCTGGAGCAGCGGTCTCCTGTTGTCACGGTCTCATACTGGAGCAGCGGTCTCCTGTTGTAACGGTCTCGTACTGGAGCAGCGGTCTCCTGTTGTCACGGTCTCAGCCTGGAGCAGCAGTCTCCTGTTGTAACAGTCTTGGTCTGGAGCAGCGGTCTCCTGTTGTAACAGTCTTGGTCTGGAGAAGCGGTCTCCTGTTGTAACAGTCTCAGTCTGGAGCAGCGGTCTCCTGTTGTAACAGTCTCGGTCTGGAGCAGCAGTCTCCTGTTGTAACAGTCTTGGTCTGGAGCAGCAGTCTCCTGTTGTAACGGTTTTGGTCTGGAGCTGCGGCCTCCTGTTGTAACTGTCTTGGTCTGGAGCAGTGGTCTCCTGTTGTAACAGTCTTGGTCTGGAGCAGCGGTCTCCAGTTGTAACAGTCTTGGTCTGGAGCAGTGGTCTCCTGTTGTAACGGTTTTGGTCTGGAGCAGCGGTCTCCTGTTGTAACGGTTTTGGTGTGGAGCTGCGGTCTCCTGTTGTAACAGTCTTGTTCTGGAGCAGTGGTCTCTTGTTGTATCAGTCTTGGCCTGGAGCAGCGGTCTCCAGTTGTTGTGGTCTTGGTGAGCAGATCTGGTTCAGGTTGGCAGTATCCTGGTTTGGAGGTAATGTCCCAGTGGTCTCGTTGATGTGAAGGTCAACTTTGATGGTTTCCAGGTATTCCAGCATTCAACATTTTAATCGACTATCCCCCAACTGCAATTAATCTGAGATGAACTGTCTTAATTTTTTCCTTATTTCATCTTGTCTCTGACTTCTATCATTAATACAGGTGCCTTAGAATAAATGGTGTATAAAATGTTTCACTGTTTTTAATTGTAAAAATACATGTGACATTTGATATTCTATTCTATTCTGTTTGAGATGCTATATTTCTGATGCGATTTTAGGCTGAATACCATTACAGTGGGTAAAAGATTTTGCTGGATGACTGCAACAATGGTCAGGAAAACCATTGCCATGGCCTGGACACCATTATCACTGAAGCAGACCATCCGATGGATATTACTTTGCTGATTTTAGGGAGCTGGCTTTGCACAAATTGTATCCTGCATTCGCTATATTATTACTGTTCCAGCATAAGTATTCCATTGGCTGTGAAGTGTTTTGAGATGTTGTGAGATCATAAAATATATTATCTCACAAAGCTGATCCTTTTTTCTAAATGCTGTTCCTTTTCTCAAGGATACTGTATCCTTGATTATTTTTCAGAGGGGTTGTAAACAGGCCGGACTCCAAATTGACTGGTTTGGTACAGAGATGAAAGGGTATTGAGAGACCTTTTTTATATGCAAACATATGAGACTTTAGGCCAAAGCTTTTATGATTAGAAGTGACCTGTATAATGAAAGGGGAGTGGCTAGTCCTGGAAACTGAAGTGAAGTTAGGAGTTCAGCAGTGGGCTGTGTGGAAACAGGCTGCTAAAATCTCTCTCCTTCTGCACTTCTAAGGCCTCTATGGTTAGAGTGTTGAGTACAGGAGTTGGGAGATCATGTTGCGTATGTACAGGATGTTGGTTAGGCCACTTTTGCAATTCTGGTCTCCTTCCTATCAGAATGATGTTGCAAAACTTGAAAGGGTTCAGAAAAGATTTACAAGGATGTTGCCAGGGTTGGAGGATCTGAGATCCAGGGAGAGGTTGAATGAGCTGGGGCTGTTTTCCCTGGAGCGTCAGAGGCTGTGAAATGACCTTAAAGAGGTTTATAAAATCATGAAGGGCATGGATAGGTTAAACAGACAAGGTCTTTTCTCTGGGGTGGGGGAGTCCAAAACTATAAGGTATAGGTTTAGGGTGAGAGGGGAAAGATATAAAAGAGATCGAAGGGGCAACTTTTTCACACAGAGGATTGTACGTGTATGGAATGAGCTGCCAGAGGAAGTGTTGGAGGCTGGTACAATTACAACATTTAAAAGGCATCTGGATGGATATATGAATAGGAAGGACGCGGAGGGATATGGGCCAGGTGCTGGCAGGTGGGACTAGATTGGGTTGGGATATCTGATCGATATAGACACGTTGTACCAAAGGGTCTGTTTCCATGTTGTACATCTCTGTGACCTGTAAGCCTTTGTTTCATTTTTATTGCATTTAAAGCATTTGTTTATTGGGACTGTTGTGTATATCCAGAACAAAGTAATTAAATCTAATTTGGATAGATTGAGATCTGTTGGTGTTCTTTATTTTGTTCTTTGAGTTTCATTGAATAATTTTGAGAATTTATGTTTATCTGTTTTAAAGGCTGGTAGTCAACCTCACTAACTTACTCTGGGTAATTTTCACTGTACACTTACCAAAACAAGTTGCAAAGTTGCGGTCTGGGCTGCCTGCTTAAGAATGTTTTGAGTGGTCTGGCCTAATCCAGGACAAACTGGGGGCCCTTTGCAGAATTTTAAACAGCGAGTGGTAGGTGCTGGAGTCTTCATTTCAGATGTTGGTTTGGTTGAGTAGACAAGGATTGTTATAGCAACAGTTCTTCCAGTCACCAAGAGTTTTCTGGAGGTGGACAAAGTGAACTTAGTCGTTTTGCAAAAAGTGAATAAGACCAGGCTGCTGGAATTTGTGAACAAGCTGGGGTTGGAGCTGCCTCCTTCTGTGAGGGAAAGAGAGATAATTACAGCAGCAGCTCAGCATTTAAACTTGCTGGAAAAACCTGTCAGGACCTATAGAGGTGACAAGAATTCAATTGCAAGTGAAGCAGCTCGAGTTAGAGGCGAGAGATAAGGAAAGGGCAGCAGAAATGGAGCAGTTTGAGTTACAACTAAAAGCAGAAGAGAGAGAAAAAGAGAGAGTGTTTGAACTTCAAAACTGATACTTTAAAAAGGAAAGTCCACTTAAAAGGCTGGAGATAAAAGCTGAGGGTAGGCTGAGTGAGGAAGAGAGTGAGGAGGAGCAAGCCCTGGTGCTCAGAAGCCTAGGGAGCAACTGTTTAAGTCCATTCAAGCATTGCCTATATTTGATAAGTAGGAAGCCTTTTTCATCTCATTTGAAAAGGTGGCTAAACAAATGCAGTGGTCAGTGACTGTGTGGGTTTTGTTGATCCGAACAAACTTATGGTACGGGTAGTGAGGTATTTGCATTACTGTCAGAGGATGTATCTGGGGAATATGAGAAGGTGAAAAAAACCATTTTAAGTGCATAAGAGCTTGTACCTTGCCTACAGATAACGTTTCAGGTATCTAAGAAGGGACCTGGTCAAATCTATACTGAGTTTGAAAGAATCAAACAAATAATAATGAAAGATGGATAAGAGCTTTAAAAATAGAGCAAACCTACAATGCCCTTAGACAGGTAATTAAGAGCAGACAGTTAAAATGGCAAGGTTAGCAGCTGAAGAGGCTGATGATTATGAGCTGGTCCATAAAACTCGGTTTGGCTTCCAGAATCAATGTCAGTACATGAGGGATAGATATTGGGCAAAGAGAAATCCTCACATGGAAAGGGAGACATAGATCTCAGTGAAGATCATAAGGAGAACTTACCACAGGGTGAATAGGAAACCCTTGAAGGGGACAAAGAAGTTAAAAAGCTCTGGTGTTTTCAGTGGGCCACACGAAATCACAGTGTTGGCAGGCTAGGAGAGACCTAGATGTAGACAAGCCTGGGAGTTTTGTTGGCATGGTAACAGAAAGCCCAATGGAAGCTAGAATCAGAGGTTGATTAAGGAAGAAGTGCCAGATCTGCTTAAAAAAAAAACATGCATGGGTAAAATTTATTCACATAGGCCAGGAGTAGCAGGTAAAAAAGTCATAATATTAAGGAACGCAGGATCCTCTCAGTCTGTAGTGCTGAAGGATGAGGAGAGATGTACTCCTGACGGACTATTGCCAGAAAAGGTACTGGTAACAGGAATCCATGGTGAGACAAAAAGTGCTCGGTTCTGTAAATTGGGAATAAAGCAATTGAAATCTATTGGATGCATTCCAGAATCACAGGGAGCACCAGAGAGATGCATCAAACACTAAAGACCACATTGAAGGCTTATAGTCAGGATGTCATGTAGAGTATCCAGATAAGAAAGGAGAATTTGTGGTAGGAGTACTGGCCAAGCTCCCAGATCCAGGAATACAGTTTGTCCTTGAAAATGATATAGTTGATTCACTGGTAGGTGTGCTGCCTACCCTAGTTGAAAAGCCAGTGGAGATTCAGGCAAATAAAGCACTGCAGGAGTCCTATTTGGCAAATTTCCTTGATTGTATCTGAACAAGGTCACAGAGGCATAAGCTGAAGCAGGAGAGATCAAAAGGAATAGATAAAGTGGCTAAAATAGCTTAATCAGAGACTTTTTTGGATCCAATAAGTGGGGCAGAACAGGAACAAATAGCTAAACATGTACGTATCTTTAGCTCTGCTAAGCTTATTGAGTCATACCAGAAAGATGAGAGCTTAAAACAGTTATATCAAAAGGCATATACCAAGAAGGAGAATGAATGCATCCCTGTGTGTTATTACTTAAAAAATGACGTCTTAATGAGGAAATGGAGACCATCACACTTTCAAGCAGAGAGAAATGGGCAGAAGTACATCAGATTGTTTTGCCAGTAGAGTATGGATGGCAGGTGCTGTGAGTAGTGCATGAGCTACCATTTGCAGGTCATTTAGAAGTGAGGAAAACACAGACTAAAATACCGGACTACACAAGGATGTAGTTGAATTTTGCCAGGTGTGTCATTCATGGCAGCTAATCGGAAAACTATAGGCAGTAATAAAACTTGCACCTTTAATACCTATTCCAGCACTGGGGGAGCCTTTCACAAGAGTCTTCACTGATTCCGTAGGTCCCCTACCTCAAACAAAAAGTGGGAATAAGGATTTATTAACAATCATGGATGAGTCAACTGGATTCCCAGAGGCAATCCCATTACACTACATTCACAGCTAAAAGGGTTGTAGAAGAATTACTCATCTTTTTTACTAGATACGGACTCCCAATAGAGATCCAGTCAGATCAAGGATCAAACTTTACACCCAAACTATTCAAGGAGGTTATGGATAACTTGGGAATAAAGCAATTCAAATCTACCAACTAGAATCCAGGGAGCACTGGAGAGATGTCATCAAACACTAAAGACCATGTTGAGGGCTTATAGTCAGGATTATCCAGCTAATTGGGATAAGGGAATTCCATTTATGCTCTTAGCGATAAGAGATCCACCAAATGAATCAACCAAATTCAGTCCATTTGAATTAGTTTTTGGGCATGAAGTAAGAGGATCATTAAAATGGATTAAGGAGAAATTAATAAGGCAGAGTTCAGAGACCACCCATTTGGACGATGTGTCAAATTTTAGAGAATGATTAAATAGAGTTGGAGAGTTGGCTAGACAGCATTTGAAAGTATCACAGCATACAATGAAACAGGAAGCGGATAAGAAATCACAAATTCACAATTTTGAAATTAGTGATAAAGTATTGGTGTTGCTTGGAGTAACAGGTGGGCCTTTAAAAGCAAGGTTAAGTGGACTTTATCAAATCAAAAAGAAATTGAGTGAGGTGAACTACTTGATAAGGACTCCAGACAGGGAGAAATCTAACAGCGTGTCATGTGAATATGTTTAAAAGGTATTTTGACAGGGAAGGAAAGCAAGAGGAGAAGGTGTTAATGATTTCAGCACAGAAGGAAGGATCAAGTTCAGAGGATTCTGAATTGGACATCCCTCAAATCAAATTGGACAATGAGGAAGTTGTCAAAAATTGGGATGACCTATTGAGTTACTTTCCACAAGAGAATCAGGAAGGATCAAGTTCAGAGGATTCTGAATTGGACATTCCTCAAATCAAATTGGACAATGAGGAAGCTGTCAAAAATTGGGATGACCTATTGAGTTACTTTCCACAAGAGAATCGAAATGACCTGAAAGAGTTATTACTATCACATGGGGAGATATGCAGAAATAAACTGGGAAGTACTAACCTAATTGTGCATAATGTAGAGATAGGAGATACTGTTCCAATTAAGCAACATCCTTATAGGAATAACCCTCTAAAGTTGGCACTGGTTCAGAAGGGGCTAGAGCACATTCTCCAAGATGGCATAATTGAAGTGTGTTAGAGTTACTGGGGCTCACCCATAGTCATGGTGCCAAAGGCAGATGGTACGCAACGGTTATGCGTGGACTATCGCAAAGTCAACACCATTATAAAGATTGATATATTCCATGGTTGGAGGACTGTGTCGAAAAGGTGGGATAAGCAACTTACATTTCTAATTTTGACTTGCTCAGAGGCTACTGGCAGGTACCTCTATCAGAAAGCACAAAGGCAATTTCAGCTTTCGTAACACCAAATGAACTATATCAGTTCATATTCATGCCATTTGATATGAAAAATGTTCCAGCCACATTTCAGAGACTGACTAATAAGGTCATTGCCAGGTTACCCAATTATGTGGCATATGTTGATAACCTGGTGATTTTTTAGTCACTCATGGAAGGAACATTTACAACATCTTTCGGACTTGTTCGATTGACTTCGGAAAGCAGGCTTGGTGGTAAACCTGGCTAAAAGTGAATTTGCCAAAACCCAAGTCATCTTCCTGAGCCATGTTATTGGACAGGGACAAATGGCCCCAGGGAATGTGAAAACTAAAATAATTGAGGATTTTCCCACACCGTCGATGAACAAAGCTGTACTACGGTTCCTGGGATTGAGTGAATTTTACTGAAAATTTGTGCTGAATTTTAAAAGTGTGGCTCCTCCAATCACTGAATTGTTAAAAAAGGGCAAGAAGTTTCAGTGGGCAGCAGACTGTCAGAAGGCATCTGACAGCCTCAAAGCTGTGTTCACCACTGCCCGGTATTAGCCACACCGGATTACACAAAGCCTTTCAAGGTGGCTATCGATGCCAGTGATGTGGGTGTTGGTGCGGTGGTCCTACAGGAGGTTGGCGAGTGAATAGAAAGACCCATCGGGTATTTTTTCCAGAAAGCTGAATGTTCATCAACAGAAATTCTTAACGGTGGAGAAAGAGACTTTGAGCTCGGTGTTGGCATAACAACATTTCAGTATCTATATTATCAGCAACGAATCTGAGACAGTCGTACACACTGATCATAACCCATTGAAGTTTGTGGAGAAATTCAAGGACAAAAATGCCAGACAGTTTAGATGGAGCTTGTTGCCATTCAATGTGACAATTGTGCATGTGGCAGGTCTTGAAAACGTGCTGCATTATCGGGACTCGAATGAGATATGGAGACGTTCAGTGGCAGGTGCGCCACAGCTTAAATTTGCATGTGGTTGTGCATGATTTCATCTGTATAGTTAGTGTACTGTATTTGTGTTTTAGACTGCTAACCAGTTTTTTTTGAAGGGTTTTAAAAATGAAACCATCTTTTGGTTTTGATGGTGAGGGGCAAGTGTTTTTACACAGAGAGTGGGAGGAGTCTGACATGATCTGCCAGGGGTGGTGGTAGAGGCAGATATGATAGTTCAAAGGACTTTTAAAGAAGCACATGAATATTCAAAAAATGGAAGTATATGGATCAAGGGTAGGCTGAAGGGATTAGTTTAATTTGGCATTCAACACAACGTTGTGGGACAAGGTCACTGTTTCTGTGCTATACAGTTCAATGTTTTATGTTCTATAACTTACATTTTAAATTACGTTAAATGAGCAATGATTGTCTTGCCTTTGGGATGCTAAAGATAGCAGTGCACGGTTTTCATCATAGGTTCAATACAGTGATATCCCTTCATGCTAGTGGGCTAAAAGCATTAATTGAGACAATTATTGCAGAGAGAGAGAGAGAGAGACTCAATTAACTTTAGTCATGCTGAAAATTCTGGAGAGTTATGTAGTGTGCTTCAATGCAGTTATAAATCACTCTCAGACAGGTCCTTTATCTAGTCTCACAGCTTAAAGTCCATCTGATTGAAGTAATTCAAATGGATATATCTTTCAGCCAATGGAAGATAAAGTGAGTGTGAGCTTGCCACATTTCATCTGTTCATGGAAGGATTCCAGTATGATTTATGATACAAATGTTACTAATGAGATGTGTATTTCTCAAAACTCTGGCATTCAATAAATTATGGGGTTGAGAGAATCACACAACTTGGACGAGTCCATTCAACCCATCATACCAGTTCTTGAGGATGGGCTGTTATAATGCAGTTGTAGTGTCCTTATCTCTGAACCAGGAAGCCTGAGTTCAAGTCCCACTTGCTCCAGAGGGTGTATAAGAACTTCTCTGAACAGGTTGGTTGGAAAACATCTCTGGTAGTTCCTGGAAACAGTAATTCACCACTTTCTGTTCCACTTGTTTTTTTTTTGGCCATAGCCCTGCACCTATCTCCTTTTCTGGTGATTATCCAATCCCCTTTTTGATAGTTAGTGCTGAATCTGCTTCCATAGCTTTTCAGGCAATGTATTCCATTCAGACCAGCTCACTATGCAAGAAATTCACCAGCAGAGGTTTTGAACAAGTACTTCCTATGGTACCGATAAGAGAGAAGAAAGTCCAAGAACAAAAGGGAATCCAGAATTTAGATCATGTCCACGAAAGAACAAATGCCAGGGGAAAGCTAACGGAACTGACTCCTCCCCCGGAGCAGGTGACCTGATTCCGAGAAACTTAAAATGAGTCACTGCTTTGGTATTGGACACAGGTGTTGTAAATTCCATTGGTTACAGGAAGATCCCAGCAGACTGGGAAATTTCAAATATGGCACACACATTCAAGAAAAGAGGGGAAAAAAAGCAAGAAACAATTGGTTAGTTCACCTAATGTTTGTCATGGGCAAAGTGCTGGAGTCTATTATTAAGTAGTAGTTGCAGAAAATTTAGAAAATAATAATAGAATCAAGTAGAGTCAACATGGTTTTGTGAAAGGGAATTGTGCTGGACAAATGTATTTCAGTTCTTATAGGATATGAGAAGCGAGGTGATTAAAGGGGAGCTAGTTATTCTAATGTAGGAGCAAATTGCTGCAGATGCTGGAATCTGTACTGAAAACAAAAAATGCTCGAGATCACAACGGGTCAGGCAGCATCCATGGAGAGAGAGCATGTTAACGTTTCAATTGAAGATGACTCTTCATCAGAGTTTCATCTGGCACTTCACGTCAGCTCCAATGAAGAATCATCCAACCTCGATACGTTAGCTTCCTCTTTCTCCATGGATGCTGCCTGACCCACTCTCATAGAATCATAAAAATGTACAGCACAGAAACAGACCCTTTGGTCCAAATCATCCATGACGACCAGATATCCTAAATTCATCTAGTCCCATTTGTCAGCACTCAGCCCTTATCTCTCTAAACCCTTCCCATTCATATACCCAACCAGATGCCTTTTAAATGCTGTAATTGTACCCACCTCCACCACCTCCTCTGGCAGTTCATTCCATATACGCACCACCTTCTATGTGAAAAAGATCTCTCTTTCGGCCCCTTTTAAATCTTTCCCTTCTCACCCAAAACCTTGCCCTTTAGTTGTGAACTCCAGGGAAAAGACTTTGTCTATTTACCCTATCCATGTCCCTCATGATTTTGTAAACCTCTTAAGGTCACCCCTCAGCCTCCGATGCTCCAGGGAAAACAGCCCCATCCTCTCCCTGCAGCTCAAACTCTACAACCCTGGCAACATCCTAGCAAATCTTTTCTGAACCCTTCAATTTCCAAAAGAAATTTGAGGAGGCCCCACAGGAGCCTACATAACACAACATTGTCGTGTTGGGAATGGTATAACAGCATGGATAGAAAATTGGCTAACCATCATAAAACAGATTGATTAATGACTGGTTAAGGATTGATTTGTACTCCAAATAGACTTATATGTATGACTGGGAAGGCAGAACCAAAGAGGTCTGTGGGCTTCTTTGCCATCTCAAGTAAAAAAGCAAAAGGAATAGGTGGTACCTCCTCTAGGTGGGGAGGGGGAGAGGGTGACCTCTGTAAGGTCACCCCCTCAGCCTCCGACATGCCAAGGGAAATTACCTCAGTCTTTTCAGCCTCTCCCTACAGCTTCAATCTGCAATTTGAGAGGGAGAGGGTACAATCGGAAGTGACAATATTTCTGTTGAATAAAGGGAACTATGGAGCTATAAGGGAGGAGCTGGCCAAAGTTCAATGGTGCAATACCTTAGCAGGGATGACAGTGGAGGAACAATGGCGGATATGTCTGTGTACAATGCAGAAGATGCAGGATCAGTTCATTCCAAAAAGGAAGAAAGATCCTAGGAGGAGGCATGGGTGGCTGTGGCTGACGAGGGAAGTTAAGAAACATATAAAGTTAAAAGAGAAAAAGTATAAGATAGCAAAGGTAAGTGGGAAAACAGAGGACTGGGAAGCTTTTAAAGAACAACAGAGGATTACTAAGAAGGAAATACGCAGAGAAAAAATGAGGTACGAAGGTAAA
>NC_057715.1:108976049-108996679 GCF_004010195.1 Chiloscyllium plagiosum | reverse complement strand
GCAGAAATAACCTGCCGCTCCATTGCCTGGCACAAGACAAGTGCAGAGGGGTGGCTTGAGCAGCCACTGCTGGCGGAAAGAGCCTACTGCACCTGGTATTCCCAGGCGGTTTCCCATCCAAGTACTAACCAGGCCTGGGTCTGCTTAGCTTCCGAGATCAGACGGGATCGGGCGTTTTCAGACTAGTATGGCCGTAGGCGCTGGCCCCTGCCTTTTCTCCCTACTTCAAGGCGTGCTGGCCAGCCACATTTTCTTTCTTGCTCTTTCTCTTTATCCCCTTTGGCTTTTTTTTCTCTTTTCTCTTTGCTCTTCCTCCTCCGTGCGTGCTTCCCTCCCTCCGTCCCTCCAGCTGCCTTTCAGGCCAGCCCTTGCCCACCAGGCTCCTGTAGTCTCCCACATCCCCACACAGGCGAACTGCAAGCCCTCCCCCTGCTTCATAGGGCTGCAGCCTGCATTCTCTCATCCTTCCACACTCCTCCACCCCTCCATTTCGGAATGCCAGGCACTGACCAGTGGGGTACCGCAGGGATCCGTGCTGGGACCGCAGCTTTTTACAATATATAATAATGATATAGAAGATGGTATTAGCAATAACATTCGCAAATTTCATCAGCTGGGTGGCAGGGTGAAATGTGATGAGGATGTTAGGAGATTACAGGGTGACCTGGACAAGTTAGGTGAGTGCTCAGATGCATGGCAGATGCACTTTCACGTGGATAAATGGATCCTTATCCACTTTGGTGGCATGAACAGGAAGGCAGATTACCACCTAAGTGGAATCAATTTAGGTAAAGGGGCAGTACAGAGAGATCTGGGGGTTCTTGTACACCACTCAATGAAGGTAAGCATGCAGGTACAGCAGGTAGTGAAGAAGGCTAATAGCATGCTGGCCTTCATAACAAGAGGGATTTAGTATAGAAGCAAAGAGGTTCTTCTGCACCTATATAGGGCCCTGGTGAGACCACACCTGGAGTACTGTGTGCAGTTCTGGTCTCCAAATTTGAGGAGAGACATTCTGGCTATTGAGGGAATGCAGCGTAGGTTCACGAGGTCAATTCCTGGAATGGCGGGACTACCTTATGTTGAAAGACTGGAGCGACTGGGCTTGTGTACCCTTGAGTTTTGAAGACTGAGATGGGATCTGATTGAGACATATAAGATTATTAAAGGTTTGGACACTCTGGAGGCAGGAAACATGTTTCCGCTGATGGGTGAGTACCGAACCTGAGGACACAGCTTAAAAATACGGGGTAGACCATTTAGGACAGAGATGAGGAGAAACTTCTTCACCCAGAGAGTGGTGGCTGTGTGGAATGCTCTGCCCCAGAGGGCAGTGGAGGCCCAGTCTCTGGATTCATTTAAGGAAGAGTTGGATAGAGCTCTCAAGGATAGTGGAATCAAGGATTATGGAGATAAGGCAGGAACAGGATGCTGATTAAGGATGATCACCCATGATCATATTGAATGGTGGTGCAGGCTCGAGGGGCAGAATGGCCTACTCCTGCACCTATTGTCTATTGTCAAACCCTCCAACCCTGGCAACATCCTTGTAAATCTTTTCTGACCCTTGTCAAGTTTCACAACAGCCTGCTGAAATGTGGTGCTGCTGGTCTGTCTAATTTCATTGAGGAGGGAGATAAGCTGAGCAGGCCTTAGCAGGTTTTCTGATGCTATATTCCCAAGATCACCTCATTCAACCTGCATCATGACCCTGTTGTTGGGACCCAATTGTCACCCTATTGTCCTACTCACTATCAACTATCACCACTGCTGAGACACCTTGGGACTCCTGGTGCCAGGGTCATCTTTGAAGCTCATTGTGCCCCTATTTGAATATTGGCAGCCCTGCATTACCCTTCACTGTATACATGGAGGACGGACATAGGCTGTTGGTGAGGCCACACCTGGAGTACTGTGTACAGTTATGGTCTCCTTTCTTGAGAAAGGATGTACTGGCACTGGAGGGGTAGCAGAAGTTTACTAGGTCGATTTTGGATTGAGATGGTTGTGAGTAAACTGGATTATACTCATTGGAATTTAGAAGAATGGGGGGGGATCTTACAGAAACATATAAAATTATGAAGGGAATAGATCAGATAGAATCAGGGAGATTATTTCTACTGGCGGGTGAAACTAGAACTAGGGGCAATAGCCTCAAAATAAGGGGAAACAGATTTGGGCATGAGTTGAGGAGGAACGTCCTCTCCCAAAGGGTTGTGAATCTGTGGAATTCCCTGCCCAGTGAAGCAGTTGAGGTAACCTTACTGAATGTTTTTAAGGCAAAGCTAGATGTTTGAACAGTAAAAGAATTAAGGGTTACAGTGAGTGGGTGGGTAAGTCAAGCTGAGGCCATGAAAAGATCAGCCATGATCTTATTGAATGGCAGAACAGGCTCGAAGGGTCAGATAGACTACTCCAGCTCCTAGTTCTTACATTCTTATAAATGACCACACAGCAATGGTTCTCACGATAGATAAATGGCATGGCTGATACTTCATTGCAAAGACAGGGACATGCTCCTACATCTTCCACTGTTTTAGCAAGAAGCCGCACAGCTTAACCATTCTTAGTCATGTCCCACCTTACAACCTGCTCAAAATCAATGCTACTCTTTCCCTAGTACTATATAGCCCAGCACCTTAGCAATGTGGGACCATCACATTGAGACCTTCAAACCATTTACTTTTATTCATCTGCAGCAAAACCAAACAAAACAAACAATTATTTGCCTCTGAGAACAGAAGCAAATTGCTTGCCTTTTGAGCACTAACAATTTTATAATCAATGAATAATCACTCACTTCTCCAGGAACCCAGTGTCAATTAAACCCTGTCTGGTTTGTCATACCCAAACCTTTAGAGCTCTGTCATGAGGAAGGTGATGGTCTTCCTGCTCAATATCCTAACCTCCTGCTTGCAAACCTGCTCCTGCTCTCCCAGTTGTCTAGAGTGCATCACATTCATTCATTGTTCACTCCAGTTGTGCAGAGTGTAGCATATTAGGATTGCAGAGCATACTGTATCTGGAGTATACTGCAAGTTCCCCCACTCCCCACCCCAACTCCCACAGCCTGATCCAAAAATTGGAACCACATCCTTGGCAGACCCATGTAAGCTCCATAATGAACCTGATTGAAGAATAAGCCTCACTGTATCAACAGGCTAAGATAAAAGGTAGGGAGGAGGGACTTGGGGGAGGGGCATCGGAAATGCGATAAGTGGAAGGAGGTTAAGGTGAGGGTGGTAGGCCGGAGTGGGGGTGGGGGCGGAGAGGTCAGGAAGAAGATTGCAGGTTCATGCCCGAAACATCAATTCTCCTGCTCCTTGGATGCTGCCTGACCTGCTGCGCTTTTCCAGCAACACATTTTCAGCTCTGATCTCCAGCATCTGCAGTCCTCACTTTCTCCTCACTGTATCAACATTCTATGTTCAGTCTAAGGGTTACATATTGGAGACATCAGCTTGGGTCAAGGTGCTGCTGGCTGAGGGGGCAGAGAGTCACAAGGAAAGGCAGGAATGCAGTGAACATTCAAGTAGGCACAAAGTGAGTGGGCTGAAGAAGGGCTTATGCCCGAAACGTCGATTCTCCTGCTCCTTGGATGCTGCCTGACCTGCTGCGCTTTTCCAGCAACACATTTTCAGCTCTGATCTCCAGCATCTGCAGCCCTCACTTTCTCCACAAAGTGAGTGAGGGCTAAGAAAGGGCAAGGTCAGTCCTGATATTCAGCCTGGTCCAATCTATGAAATAGGTGGCCTGATCACTCCACACAAAGTATCCTGCTCACTGCATTCCAAAGAAAGGTGTGTCACACTCAAAAGGGCAGGAGACATACCATGAAGGTACACTGATGGTGTGAGTGGAGGGGAGCATGTTGTTGCTGAGGTCACAGTGCCCTGAGAAGCCTTTTGTTCATATATAAGGAGCAAAAAGATAACTAGCAAATGGGTTGGCCCACTCAAGGACAAAGGAGGGAAGTTCTACATAGAGTCAGAGAAAATGGCTGAGATTCTTAATGAGTACTTTGCATCAGTATTCACCATGGACAGGGACATGACGGATGGTTGAGGTTAGGGACAAATCTTTGATTACTCAAGGTCAAGTCAGCATAAGGAGGGAGGAAGTGTTGGGTATTCTAAAAGGCATTAAGGTGGACAAGTCTCCAGTTCCGGATTGGATCTATCCCAGATTACTGGGGGGAAGCGAGAGAGGAAATAGCTGGGGCTTTCACAGATATCTTTGCAGCATCCTTGAACACGGGTGAGGTCCCAGAGGACTGGAGAATTGCTAAAGTTGTCCCATTGTATAAGAAGGGTGGAAACGATAATCAAGTTAATTTTTTACCGGTGAGCCTGAAGTCAGTGGAAGCTGCTGGAGAAGATACTGCGGGATAGGATCTACTTACATTTGGAAGAAAATTATAGGAAGCATAGTTTTGTGCAGGAAAGGTTATGTCTTACCAACTTAATAGAATTATTTGAGGAAGTTACAAAGTTGATTGATGAGAGAAGAGCTGTAGATGTCATATACATGGATTTCGGTAAGGCATTTGATAAAATTCCCCATGGTAGGCTGATGGAGAAAATAATCTCACATGGGGTCCTGGGTGTACTAGCTAGATGGATAGAGAACTGGCTGGGCAACAGGAGACAGAGAGTAGTAGTGGAAGGGAGTTCCTCAAAATGGAGAATTATGACCACAGGGATCCGTACTGGGACCACTGTTGTTTGTGATATACATAAATGATGTGGAAGCAAGTATAGATATAGCAAGTTTGCAAATGATACTAAGGTTGGTGGAGTAGCAGATAATGAAGGGGTCTGTCAGAGAATGCAGCAGAATATAGATAGATTGGAGAGTTGGGCAGGTGGATTTCAATCCAGGCAAATACAAGGTGATGCATTTTGGCAGATCCAATTCAAGAGCGAACTATACAGTAAATGGAAAAGCCTTGGAGAGAACTGATGTACAGAGGGATCTGGGTGTGCAGGTGGGAACACAGGTCAATGGAGTGGTCAGGAAGGCATACGGCATGCTTTCCTTCATTGGACAGGGCATTGAGTACAAGGTTGGCAGGTCATGTTACAGTTGTATAGGACATTGATTCGGCCACAATTGGAATACTGTGTACAGTTCTGGTCGCCACATTACAAAAATGATATGGATGCTTTGGAAAGAGTGCAGAGGAGGTTCACCAGGATGTTGCCTGGTATGGACGGCTCTAGCTATGAAAAGAGTTTGAGTAGGTTAGGATTATTTCCATTAGAAAGATGAAGGTTGAGGGGGAACCTGATTGAGGTCTACAAAATCCTGAGAGGTATAGACAGGGTAGATAGCAAGGTTTTTCCCAGAGTGGGGGACTCAATTACGAGTGGCCATGAACTCAAGGTGAGAGGGGAATCGTTTAAGGGAGATATGCGTCGAAAGTTCTTTATGCAGAGGGCAGTTGTTGCCTGGAATGTGTTGCCAGTGGAGGTGGTAGACGTGGGCACGATAGCATCATTTAAGATGTATCTAATAGATACATTAATGGGCAGGGAGCAGAGAGATACAGATCCTTGGAAAATCGGCGACAGGTTTAGATAGAGGAACTGGATCAGCAAGGCTTAGAGGGCCGAAGGGCCTGTCCTGGGCTGTAATTTTCTTTGCTCTTTGTTCTTTGCTGGTGCCAGGTGTCTCTGATGGAAGGCTGTTGGAGCTATGGTCAGTTGCAGTCAGTGGGTAACCATTCAGCTGTCATGAATTGTTAGCACCTGGTTTCTCTCTGGTGGGTGGAAGAATGGGAAACTCTAAACAAATTAGTCTTGATGAAACAATAGTGTGGTAACATATTCAAATGGTAACATCTCACCCCTCACTAATGAGAATCTTGTCTCACCATTCTACGCTTGGTCAGAAAATGAGACTTTTTGTTCCCAAAGTTGAAAAGCTCCACCTCATGTGATTTTCCCAATTTTCTTGCCAATGATGATTTCATTCAGAGGCCAGAAAGATACTTCCCCAGGAATACTGTGATGATTAGCTCACCTTCCATCTCCCCAAAGCCTGTCCACTATCTACAAGGCACAAGTCAGGCACAAATTCTTCACCACTGGTGGTATTCTCCCCACTTTCCCAGGTGACAGCACTCAAAAAGCTGACACTATCCAGGACAAAGCTTGATTGTCAACCCATTGGCCACTTTCACCATTCATTCCTTTCACCACCGACACTCAATAGCAGTAAGTACCATCTCCAAGATGTGCCTTAGCAACCCACCAAAGCTACTTAGATAGCACTTTCCAATCCCATGTCCTTTACCATCTAGAAAGACAAGAGCAGTGAGCACATGGGAACATCACCATTTGCAACTTTCATTCCAAGTCACTCACCACCCTGGAACTATATTGCCAATCCTTCACCATCACTGGGTCAAAGTCCTGGAACACCTTTAGTAGCAGGCTCTGGTAGGGTGGTCTTACACTCCAAGGACATCAGCAGTTCAAGAAGGCAGATAACAACCATCTTCTGCAGGGTAATCAAGGATGGGAAATGAATGCCAGCCTAGCCATTGATGCCCACATGCCATGAACATGTAAATATATTAATGCTGTCTACCCTAAAGCAGAGCCACAGGTGCTGTAGGTGGGTGGTAGCCACAGACACTGAATAAATGACAAATAGTCAGAGGGAAATGGGTCTGGGTTGGTTACTCTTCAGAGCGTTGGTGTGGACTGGATGGGCCGAAGGGCCTGTTTCCACATTGTAGGGAATCTAATCTAATCTATCTAACCAACATCAGAGGTACCAGGAATATCACCCTACTCTGTCCATCACTTTAGCTCAAGGATATATGTTAGTTAATCTGAGGGACATTTCCCAGCCATTTCCAAATGCTAAAGGAGTACACAGGACTCTGGAATGATGGCCATAGAGTCTATTGCTGAAAATGTGTTGCTGGAAAAGCACAGCAGGACAGGCAGCATCCAAGGAGCAGGAGAATCAATGTTTCAGGCATGAGCCCATCTCATAGAGTCTATTGACCTAGTCATAGAGGCAAAGAGTCTATTGACCTCAATAGAGACAGCAAAATTGCTGTGACTCTGTCTTCGACCTTGTCTTGGTCTGCAACTGTTAATTGTTAACATTCTTCTTCTTCTTCTGATATATATATATATATATATATATATAGAGAGAGAGAGAGAGAGAGAATCAACGTGCCCTCTAACTCCATAAAGTGTTTTCTACTATTCTGAAAAATACCACTTATTAAAGCTTCTTATTTCTTATTGGCTACAGCAGCAATTTGAGACATGATGAATGGAAGTGCTGTATTATTTGGGCCTGTGATTCCCAAAGCCCTTCACCACTGAGTTTGCATCATGTCTGAGTCTGCTGTAGACTAATTGACAGTGATTGATCACCATGATTAGTCAACAACTACATTATCCTTGTATTATATGATTACTGGGATTGTGGAGGGTGAATTAGGTTCCTTGGTCCTTCTTTTTTTGGCCAGCAATTTCTATGTTCTGATATTCAATCATCCTAAGTGGAGTGTTATTAATGGAGCCTTGGTCTAGATATTCTCACTATGAACAGGTCCCAATGGATAAGAATATGCAACTTTTCTGTTTAACCAAGATAAGAGTGGAGGTGAAAATATCCAGCAACAAAAGCAGAAGCCGGCAGCCCTGTTCTTAACATTTTTAAGAGCATTGGAACAAATGCAGGCCATTCAGCCCATTAATATTAGATTCCCTACAGCGTGGAAACAGGCCCTTCGGCCCAACAAGTCCACACTGACCCTCCGAAGAGTAACCAGACCCATTTCCCTCTAACTAATGCAACTAACACTATGGGCAATTTAGCGTGGCCAATACACCTGACCTGCACATCTTTGGATTGTGGGAGGAAACCAGAGCAAACCCACACAGACACCGGGAGAATGTGCAAACTCCACACAGATAGTCACCCAAGGCTGGAATTGAATCAGGGAGCCTGGTGCTTTGAGGCAGCAGTGCTAACCACTGAGCCACCACCTAACCAGTTAGATTATGACTGATCTGTAGCTTAGCTCTATCTATCCACTAGCAGTCCATAAAATTTAACACCCTTGTCCAACAAAAAAACATAATCAATCTCAATTTACAATCTTCAATAGCTGTTCAAGCTTGAAATCTCCAGTATACCCCTACCTTTTGCATGAGGAAGAGCAGAGGTGGAGGTACAATTTGCTATTATCTTAACAGGCCAGAGGACTGTGTTTTCATTAGAAGAGACAATGTGATGGGGCTTTAGCTTGAGCGTCACCATGCCTTAGGCATGGGAAGAATTGAGGAGGAGAGTCATAAAGTCATAGAGATGTACAGCACAGAAACAGACCCTTTGGTCCAACTTGTCCATGCCGACCAAATATTCTAACCTAATCTAGTCCCATTTACCAACACTTGGCCCATGTCCCTTAAACCCTTCCTATTCATATACCCATCCGGCTGCCTTTCAGATGTTGTAATTGTACCGTAACCTCAGTCAGTGCAGGAATCAAACTCACGCGGTTGGCATCAGTGCTGCATTTTAATCCAGCCGTACAGTCAAATGAGCTATCATAGTGGCACAAACAAGCTGACGTGGTTTTCGGATCAGGCACTGACCTCAGGGTCAATGCCAAGGTTACAAACCATTGGGTTAAGTCTTGGATATGAAAGGTTATGCTTTCTTTACTTACCCCCTGCTCCACCCCACCACCAACACTAGCTTTCCCTCCTGTTTTCTTGCCAACTGTGTGAACCTCTGAGGCCTATGAGCAGCAGCAATTTCCAGAATTGGAATTCAATTCCACAATTATCAGGCTGATGTCAATCGCCATATGCCGAACATCAGGGCAGGCACAGATTAGAGACAGAATTGCCCACCACCAGCGTCACTACCACTGGTATGATTAACCTACGTGATCAAACATTTTCAGACCATGAAGATCATGAACTCATTCAGCATGGCCTGTATTTATATATTTTATAACATCTTATAACAAATTTCCTTCCCTCCCAAGAATCTTCAAACCAGCAGAATTGCCTCGGTATAATAAGAGCAGAAACAATCTCTTTTGAGTTGATCAATTAGGTTCCTAATCATGTCTTGGAGGTGCCAGTGTTGGACTGGGTGGAGAAAGGTAAAAATCACACAACACCAGGTTAGTCCAACAGGTTTGTTTGGAAGCACTAGCTTTCGGAGCGCTGCTTCTTCATCAGATCCTTCATCACCTGATGAAATAGTGGTGCTCTGCTGCTTCTTCATCAGATCCTTCATCACCTGATGAAATAGTGGTGCTCTGAAAGCTAGTGCTTCCAAATAAACCTGTTGGATTATAACCTGGTGTTGTGTGATTCCTAATCACAATACTTTTCCCAATATTTATTGTAAGAATCATATCTAAGTTATGTTGTAGTAATGATAACTGTATCATAGAATATATAATACTTGTACACAATCATTTCACTTATACAGATAGTGAATAGTCTAAGAAGAATAAATATTCATTGCTATATTCCCTTAATAATGATTGCGAGCTATACAATCAATAAAATTTAGTTATAACATGACAATGCCACTTTAAATTTATACACAATGATTATACCTTAAGAACCTTTCTTCTTAATATTCAAACAAATAGGATTTAATGTAAGCTATACTCACAATCCAGAATAATTTCCTTTATGTGTCTTTGTTTGCAACCTTCAAGGGGAGTTGGTATTAAAATGCAATTCTTTTGTTTCCTAAAGTGACTGACCTGTATCTTCATGTATATGTGCTGGCTTTCCCAGACCTTAGTCTGTCTTTGAAGCTACTTAACAGACTTTCATCGTTCATTGTATACCCACAAAAGAACATTTTCTTTGCAATCTTTCTCATTTGTAGAGTCATAGAGTCATCCATCACAGAAACAGATCCTTTGGTTCAACCAATCCATGCCGACCATAATCCCAAACTAAACTAGCTCCACCTGCCTGTGCTTGGCTCATATCCCTCCAAACATTTCTTATTCATATACTTATCCAAATGTCTTTTAAATGTTATGACCAAAGCCACAACCACCACTTCCTCTGGAAGTTAATTCCACACATGAACCACTCTCTGTGTAAACAAGTTGTCACTTAAAAAGAGATTTAAAAAATCTTCCTCTTTTCACCTTAAAAATATGTCCCCTCGTCTTGAAATCCCCCACCCTAGGGAAAGGACATCTGCCATTCACCTTATCTATACTCCTCATGATTTTATAAACCTCTATAATGTCAACCCTCAATCTCCTCCGCTCCAGTGAGACAGGCCCCAGCTTATCCAGCCTCTCTCTATCAAACCCTCCATTCCCCGCAACATCACGGTAAATCTTTTCTGAGCCCTCTCCAGCTTAATAATATCCTTCCTATAACAGGGAGACCAGTTTTAAATATCCTTTATAAATGCTTGATGTTGACTGGTCTGTTTGTGTTTTCCTTTATCACAGGTGCATGGCTATTTTCTAACAGTAAGTCGATGACAGTCCTGTATTTTGATATAGTAATGAAATGAACTTTCTCCATTTTGATCGGGCACAAGCCAAGGGTTTTCTGTGAGTCTGAGCCTGTGTTTAAGCAAAGGGACAATTCTGATTGCAATAGCTGCAATGCAGTCTGCCTGGTGTGTTTCAGAGAAAATAATATCCTCCCAGTAGCTACAGAATTCCTTCCAGGGCTGGAGTGTAGTTTACATTCATTGAGACCTGCTACAGAGAGGATCTTCACAGTGCCACAGATACAAGTGCAAGGAACAATAATGTGGAACTAGTTTTTTCGGGTAAATCTCGGCTATCTCATTCATCTTGCATACAGAATACAGGAAGATACAAGTGGCCGTTCATTCCCTTTGAACCTGCCTTAATGGTTTCCATTGCCAAGCGGGAGACAGTGCAATCATTCTAATTGGTCTGTAAACGCCCCCCCCCCCCACTATCATATTCTTGGCCTTGTACAATGGTGAAAATGCTGGGACTATTTTCCCTGGACTGGCGATGCTGAAAGGTAACCTTATAGAGGTTTACAAATCAAGAGGGTGTTGATAGGATGAATAGACAAGGTCTGTTTCCCAGGGTAGGGGAGTCCAAAATTATAGGGCACAGGTTTAAATTGAGAGGGAAAAGATTTAGAGGGGACCTAAGAGGCAACTGTTTCATGCAGAGGCTGGTGCATGTGTGGAATGAGCTGCCAGAGGAGGTGAGGAAGGCTGGTACAGTTACAACATTCAAAAGGCATCTGGATGGGTATCTGAATAGGAAGTGGTTAGAGGTATATGGGCCAAATGCTAGCAAACGGGAATAGATTAATTTAGGATATCTGGTTGGCATGGATGAGTTGAACTAAAAGGTCTGTTTCCGTTCTGTACAGCTCTATGATTCTCTAAAGGTCAAGGCAAGGAAAACTTTACTGAAGAAATCTCGCTTCTGTTTCATTTCCCTGAGAGGGATCATGCGAAGCTGCAACACCTCTTTGCTGATATATACAGAGTTACATTTGCATATCACACAGTCAGACTTGACCCTTATACCACACCTCTCCAAAGTGTCTGATTCCACTTGTCATGTTATATTGCCCATCCCCTAACAAGGAAGAGGCCATTTGGCCCCTAGGGTTGTATTTTCATACAGTGAAATCATGGATTATCTGATTGAAATCTCATGTTTAATGTCAATATGATCTCATATATATCTCATTACAGTTGGCAGAGCCATACATATGAGGAAACTGCTTAAAGGCTTTTTTTTAAAAAATCTCTCCTGATCCCAAAAGCTGTTGTAGACCTGTGATGATACGTGGGACTGACACTACTTTTGTTAATAGAAGCAGCCAAAGTTCACAGAGAGATGATTAAAAATGACTTCTTCTATGAAAGAAGGGAAAAAAAACAGATAGGAAGGCTTGATAGATGGGACAAAAGCCTCACTGATCTTTAATGTCACATTTTCAGAGATTTATTGTTAAGGCTTTTCATCATTTTATCAGGCGTTTCATAACTCCCCAAATCAATTCAGAGGCAGCAAGACAGGTTGCGTGTAGATAAGACTGGAATACAAATCAAAACAAAATTCTCCAGATGTCCCTACTTTATATTCAGTGACATTCAGGCCTTGTTGCTAATCTCACAGTCATATTCAGATTAAAACGTGAGGTACAATGTTTTGCTCTATGCTGTCTGATACCTTCAGCCTCTGTTAACTGAAGCGTATTTCTTCTTTTGAAAATGTGAACAATTTAACTTTAACGCAGCAGGTCACTGATGTTTTCTATGGTAACTTCAAAGAAATGCTGTTTACAACATTCAGAATGTGAGAAAAAAGCATGACAGGAAAAATGTGACAAGGTATAAGTGTGATCCAACAAGTGCTTGCTTATTAGAAACCTTATTTTAAGCATGTTACAATTGGCATCAAGAACAGAAAGTTGAGGGTCGTATTTTTACTGTGAGAAAATAGTCACAGTACAGACGCAAGAAGTCCCCATGCTAGCAGTCTGCAATAGCAATCAACTAGTCCCATGTATCCCCTAGTCCTGTGATTTATTTGTCTTCCAATTCCCACGTAAAAGCCTCGACTGAACCTGCTCTCAACACATTTTCAGGCATTGCTTTTCCATCTCCTAAATACTGACTTCTTCAAAACATTTTCGTTTCTCTCTGAACAGGTTGGGGCTGTTTTCCCTGGAGCGTCAGAGGCTGAGGGGTGACCTTATAGAGGTTTACAAAATTATGAGGGGCTTGGATAGGGTAAATAGGCAAAGTCTTTTCCCTGGGGTCGGGGAGTCCAGAACTAGAGGGCATAGGTTTAGGGTGAGAGGGGAAAGATATAAAAGAGACCTAAGGGGCAGCTTTTTCACGCAGAGGCTGGTACGTGTATCGAATGAGCTGCCAGAGGAAGTGGTGGAGGCTGGTACAATTGCAACATTTAAGAGGCATTTGGATAGGTATATGAATAGGAAGGGTTTGGAGGGATATGGGGGGCCGGGTCCTGGCAGGTGGGACTAGATTGGGTTGGGATATCTGGTTGGCATGGACGGGTTGGACCGAAGGGTCTGTTTCCATGCTGTACATCTCTATGACTCAATGACTCTATGGCTCTCGTTGTCATGAGTCTACGCTGGACTAATCTCAGAAACGCTGAGAAGGCTGCCTCCTTAGCCTGATTAGTGAGGTGAGATTTGAGATTTAGCTATTTGGTTGGAGTGCATGCAGTGTGTTTGCCATGTATACTGCTGGCATATGGACCAGGTGTAACACTGACCTAGTGCCATAGAGCAACATGCCTACCCCTCTGATTGATCACTGCTGACAACCATGACCAGCTGCCTGGCTTTGTGCCTGCACAAGATGTGAGTGAAATGGTCAAAGGCAAAATTAACTGCTCTGTACTTGAAAGTAATTGTGTTTGAGACAAGATAAATGAAGTAATAGCACAAATATCAGTTAACGAGTATGATCATAATAGCCACTAAGGAGGTATGTTATAAGGAAATGTGGAATGAGATATTCAAAGGTATGCTCCTTTTCAAAAGGACAGGAACAGGGGAAAGGGTGGTGGAGTAGCTTTGTTAGTATGGGATGGAGTTAGTACTGTAGGAAGAAATGATCATGAATTAGAAGTTGTAGATCCATGTAGGTAGGGGTAAGAAATAACATGTGGAGGAAAACATTGGTTGGAGTGGTCTCAGCCCCTGAACAGTAGATATTCAGTCAGATAACGAATAAGTTAGGAGATAATGAGGGCAGGTAAAAAATGAGGTAAAAAATGAATGACATTATTCGTAAGTGACTTTAATCTTCATGTAGATTGGGATAGCCAGATTGATAGAGGTAGACACAAGGAAGAATTCATTGACTGTATTCAGGACAGTCTCTTAGAACAATTTGTTGTGGATCCACCCAGACATTAAGTTATTTTGGATCTGGTGGTATGTAATGAAATAGGTTTAATAAATATTGCCTGGGTAAAAAGTCCTCTAGTGACCATAACATGTTAGAATTCAGCATTCAGTTTGTGGCAAAGAAGGTTTGTTAAATGAGGGTAATTACAAAAGAACGAGGGCAGAGCTGGCTGATCTGGATGAAGAAAGGGTTTGGCTGCATGGACAGTTGAGGAAAAGTGGCAGATATTTATGAAGATAACAAAGAGATATCCCAGTAAGCATGAAGGACTCCAGGAAGGGAATAAGCCAACAATGATTAGCCCAAGGAAACTAAGATGAGCATCAAATTGAAAAGAAATATATAAAGTGGCAAAGGTTTATAATAAAACAAAGGGTTGGTTAAGGTTCAAAAAAATCCACAAGGCAAGCAAAACAAAAGGGAGAAGATGAACTTTGTGGGTAAACTTCAAGTAATATCAAGAAAGACAACAAAAGTTTATTTAAAACCAAAACAGTCAGCAAGAGCTTATTTAAGTATATAAAAAGGAAGAGTGAAGCCCCTTAGAGAATAAGGCCGCTGCTTCAGTGTCACTAGGCAAACATCCTGGAATAAAATGCCAAACACTGCAGTAGGCAAACCCACAGCAAAAGGACTGCAGATGTTCGAAGTGTTCACTATCACCTTCTCATAGGCAACTAGGGACACGTGATAAATGCTGGATCAGTTACCGGTGCCATTTCCCCAAAAGAAATATTTAAGGAAATACTGTCACAATCATTAATTCAACCCACCTTATCCACTAATGTCCATTAGAGAAGGAAATCTACTGTCCTTACCTGGTCTGGCGAACATATGACTCCAAACCCACAGAAATATGATTGACTCTTAATTGTCCTCGAAATGGCTGAGCAAGACATTCAGTTTTACCAGTTAGGGATGGGCAACCATTGTTAGACTTTCCAAAGTGTATACATCCCAGGAAGGAAAAAAGAAACTGTCATGAATCCCATTAAGACCTTTAAGGCAGTTCAGCCATTTTGCGTAAATTGTAGTAATTAACCCCAGTGCTCGATTCCAATCCCAAATCACTATGAACCCTCTTTGACATGTATTGACTAACTTTTGATGAAGTTGTGTTAAACTTTAGTTTGGTTGTATTTGAACTAATGTGTGCGGTTCTGGTCACCACACTATAGGAATGATATTGAGGGCTTGGAAATGGAACAAAAGTGGTTTACCAGGATCTTGCCTGGATTGGAGTGTATTAGCTATAAGGAAAGTTCGGATAAACTTGGATTGTATTCATTAGGGGGTAGGAGGCTGAGGGATGACCTTATAGAAGTATATAAAATTATGAGAGGCATGGATAGAGTGGATAGTTGGAGTCTTTTTCTAAGGATGGAAATGTCTATTACTTGAGGTTTAAGGTTTAAGGTTTAAGGTGAGAGGGGAAAAGTTTAAAGGCAATTTTTTTCACAGAGTATGGTAGGTGCCTGGAATACACTTCCAGAGGAAGTGGTAGCAGCAGACACGATAATGACGTTTAACAGCATTTAGATAGACACACAAAGGGGCAGGGACTCAAAGATATAGACTATGTGCAGGTTGACAGGATTAGTTTGGACTGGCATCATGGTTGGCACAGACATGGTGAGCTGAAGAGCCTGTTCCTGTGCTGTTTCATGATCTATGTAAGATGGCCACACATCTCTGGTAGGGTGATGACCTATTTTATATGATTGTGGCATTTAAACTTTGGAGTTTGAGGGGTAAATAGTTCCAGCGGGAAGGACCACAGCCCAAATTAATGACTGAGTGCCCAGAGGAGTCCAAATTCCAAAATAACTATTTTCTATCACTTGTCACACATTAATGGCATTAGTTGCAAGTGAGAATATTTCAGGTTAATTGCTTCACTGTGTCTCCCACAATGCCTCACTACGAAATTGTTTAAAAATCTTAGAGAAACATGAGGTCCATCTACACTCCATATTTATTCTCTCTTAGAATTTATCCCATTCTATCATTGCTTAGTAATACTGAAGCAAATCTTCTTTTTCAATAAGTATTTGTGACCCAGTGCTTAATGACGGACATGTCTCTTATTGCTCAGGGATTAGCACTCTTCCCTTTAAAATTGACATCATAATCGCTTTGCAAAAACGTCTACTGGGAATTCCCCTATTCCTTCCAAATTGTGGCTCATCTTAAAACATTTGAGGGTGTTAAATACATTATAGTCAATGTGCAAACTTTGTTTTAACCGGCACCTTATCACCGGCCTTCTTGATAAACCTGAAGAAGGGCTTATGCCCGAAACGTCGATTCTCCTGTTCCCTGGATGCTGCCTGACCTGCTGCGCTTTTCCAGCAACACATTTCCAGTTCTTGATAAACCGGCAAGAGTATATACCTTAAATACCGTGATCTACCGCGATGTCCATGAATTTATGTTGTAAACAAAATACAACAGTAATGTGAGCCACAGTATTACAATTCTATTAAGTACTGTGTGTTTTTCATTGATGTTAGGCAGTGTTGATGTATGCGCATCGAGTTAGGAGGAATGTTAACGTTTTGAAGCACCGTTTTGTCAGGGTTGAGGACAGTTATGTGCAGCCATGCTTATTCAGACTATCTGATCAAGCAGCATATTGCCAGTGAATAAAAAAGTCGCTGTATTACCTCACTCAATATGACAGTCCACAAAGGCCCTAGATGTCTGTCCTTACCCGCATCCTTCCACACACCCCTCCAGCACCATCTCCATTGTCAAATTTCTCTTCAAGTCCAGTTTCTATTTTTTTCCACAGCACCAAAACTGCCCCTGTTCAAAGTTGTCTAAATTAATACTTCTGTGTTCAATGCTTGGTCTCAAGCCCCAAAATTGACCAGATGCACAATACTATACAGTGTACCCCTTTTAGAAAGTTAAAGGAATATCATAAAAAACTAACAGTGTTGCTGCAACTGTCCAAGGCATTAGTGAGATTGAACCTGGATAATGCTTACAATTTTGGTCCCTTTACTTGAGGAGGGATGTAGTTGTATTGGAGGTTGTTCAGAGGAGGTTCACTGGACTGATTCCAGAGTTAAGAGGTTTGTCTTATGAAGATTTAGATTTAAATTAGAATACAGTGTGGAAACAGGCCCTTCGGCCCAACAAGTCCACACCGACCCGATTGAACCTGGGTCTCTGGCGCTGTGAGGCAGCAGTGAAGAGAGATTTAAGCTTATACTTTCTGAAGTTTAGACAAATGAGAGGAGATCTATTTGAGATGTTCAAGGGGATTGACAAAAGTAGATGGAGAAAGGATATTTCCTCTTGTGGGGCAATCTAGAATGAGAAGTCATAGTTTTAGGGTAAGGGGTAGCAGATTTCAAACAGAGGTGAAGAGAAATTACTTCTTGGAAAGGAGCGTAAATCTGTGGAACTCATTACCCTCGATGTGTTGGATGGAGGGACGCTGAGTTAACCTCAGAAGGAGATAGACAGATTTTTAATTAGTAACGGGTTGAAGGGTTAAGGAAAGGTGGCAGGAAAGTGGAGGTGAGGCCTAGATGAGATCAGCTATGATTGTATTAAATGACAGAGCAGCCATGAGAGGCTGAATGGCCAATTCCTGTCCCTAATTCTTAAGGTTTTTATGTGTTTAATTTCCGAGGGGTATAGATAAGATGAACAGCAAAGATCTTTTCCTTTGGGTAGGGGAGTTCAAAACGAGGTGAGAGGAGAAAGATTTATAAGGGACCTGAGGGGCAATGTTTTCACACAGAGGGTAGTTTATATGTGGAAGGAGCTGCCAGGGGATGTGATAGATGCAGGTACAGTTATAACATTTAAAAGACATTTGGACAGGTACATGAATAGGAAAAGTTTAGAGTGATATGGGCTACATGCAGGCAAGGAGGAATAGTTTAGTTTTGGGAAACACGGTTGACTTGGACAAGTTGGACTGAAGGGCCTGTTCTCGTGTTGTATGACTCTATAATTGATAATATGACCCAGCTTTCATAAAATGCGACCAGATACTGAAGTATTCATGATTGCTATTCAGTTCAAAAGGATGGATTATTATATTCTATTCAGCAGGACAGGCTGGGTTTTTGAGTGACTGTTTATTTTGCTAAAATGCATAAAGGATCAGTGTGCAGTGTACAAACCAACTACAATCAATTTAGTTTATTGCGGTCCTTAAAATCATAAAGATGCAATTTACATTTTCTTAGATACTGTCTTTGTTCTTTTAGCTAGACTGTTGAAGCTTACTGGTTTGGATTTCTAAATCAAAAGTACAAAGTGTTACATTTTGTTTGGAAAAATGTGGAGACACAATAAAGGTATGAGTCTAAAAGCTGGCAGGATCAGACGGACCTGAGGATACATAACGGCACACCTCTAGAGCAGGCAGCACAGTGGCTCCGTGGTTAGCACTGCTGCTGCACTGCACCAGTGACCATGAGTCTCAGGAGCAGAAGTTGTTTTTTCAGACCGGGGGCCTGTGACCAGTAGAGTGCCACAAGGATCACTGCTGGGTCATTATTTAGTTCTTTGAGAATGTGACCAAACAGGTAGATGAGAGTAAACCGGCTGATGTAGTGTATATGGATTTCAGCAAGGCGTTTGATAAAGTTCCCCACAGTAGGCTATTGCACAAAATGCGGAGAATTGGGATTGTGGGAGAAATAGCAGTTTGGATCAGTAATTGGCTTGCTGAAAGAAGACAGAGGGTGGTGGTTGATGGGAAATGTTCATCCTGGAGTCCAGTTACCAGTGGTATACCACAAGGGTTGATGTTGGGTCCACTGCTGTTCATCATTTTTATAAACGACGTTGGTGAGGGAGCCCAAGGGTGGGTTCGTAAATTTGCAGACGACACTAAGGTCGGTGGAGTTGTGGATAGTGACGAAGGATGTTGCAGGTTACAGAGAGACATAGATAAGCTGCAGAGCTGGGCTGAGAGGTGGCAAATGGAGTTTAATGCGGATAAGTGTGAGGTGATTCACTTTGGTGGGAGTAACCAGAGTGCAAAGTACTGGGCTAATGGTAAGACTCTTGGTAGTGTAGATGAGCAGAGAGATCTCGGTGTCCAGGTACACTGATCTTTGAAAGTTGCCACCCAGGTTGACAGGGTTGTTAAGGAGGCATACAGTGTTTTAGCTTTTATTAATAGAGGGATCAAATTCCGGAACCATGAGGTTATGCTGCAGCTGTACAAAACTCTAGTGCGGCCGCACTTGGAGTATTGTGTACAGTTCTGGTCACCGCATTATAAGAAGGATGTGGAAGCTTTGGAAAGGGTGCAGCGGAGATTTACTAGGATGTTGCCTGGTATGGAGGGGAGGTCTTACGAGGAAAGGCTGAAGGACTTGAGGCTGTTTTCGTTAGAGAGAAGAAGGTTGAGCGGTGACTTAATAGAGACATATAAGATAATCAGAGGGCTAGATAGGGTGGACAGAGAGAGCTTTTTTCCAAGAATGGTGACGGCGAGCACGAGGGGGCATAGCTTTAAATTGAGGGGTGATAGATATAGGACAGATGTCAGAGGTAGTTTCTTTACTCAGAGAGTAGTAAAGATATGGAATGCTTTGCTTGCAACGGTAGTACATTCGCCAACTTTAAGTACATTTAAGTTGTCATTGGCCAAGCATATGGACGTACATGGAATAGTGTTGGTTAGATGGGCTTCAGATTGGTATGACAGGTCGGCATAACATCAAGAGCCGAAGGGCCTGTACTGCGCTGTAATGTTCTATGTTCTATAAATGATTTGGTGTGAATATAAGAGGTACAGTTAGTAAGTTTGCAGATGACATCAAAATTGGAGGTGCAGTGGACAGCAAAGAAGGTTACCTCAGATTACAACAGAATCTTGATCAGATGGGCCAATGGGCTAAGGATTGGCAGATGGAGTTTAATTCAGATAAATGCGAGGTGCTGTATTTTGGGAAAGCAAATCTTAGCAGGACTTATACACTTAATGGTAATGGAGTTAAGATACAGATCAACCATGATCATATTGAATGGTATGTGGAATAAGCACAAGTAGTTGGATCCTCTTCTTCTACAGACTTGAATGGTTGATGGTTTCTAACTATAGGAACTGAATGATTTTCCATCCCATTCAAAGTAATGGAAGTGAATGTGTGACGGTATCTGGAATGCCAAATTAATGCATGAATGTGTGTATTTGGTATCTGGAATGCCAAATTAACAGTCCTTACCTAAGAGCACTGTGGCTATACTGACACTGCATGTGGACTGTAGTGGCTTTTTACTGATTCATGCACCTCAACCTTATCCAGTGCGATTAGGGATGGGGCTCATAATACTGGACTTGACAAAGATTCCATTGTTTGTGAGCAAATTGTTTAGGCAGAAATTTTTTTAAAAACTGTGTGCTTTCTTGGAACTAGTATGTAAAAGGTCTCAGTCAAGTATACATTGATTAGGGATAGTCAACATGGCTTTGTGCGTGGGAAATCATGTCTCACAAACGTGATTGAGTTTTTTGAAGAAGTAACAAAGAAGATTGATGAGGGCAGAGCAGTAGATGTGATCTATATAGACTTCAGTAAGGCGTTTGACAAGGTTCCCCATGGGAGACTGATTAGCAAGGTTAGATCTCATGGAATACAGGGAGAACTAGCCATTTGGATACAGAACTGGCTCAAAGGTAGAAGACAGAGGGTGGTGGTGGAGGGTTGTTTTTCAGACTGGAG
>NC_057715.1:108951371-108975704 GCF_004010195.1 Chiloscyllium plagiosum | reverse complement strand
GTTGTGAAACTTGAAAGGGTTCAGAAAAGATTTACAAGGATGTTGCCAGGGTTGGAGGGTTTGAGCTATAGGGAGATGTTAAATAGACTCGGGCTGTTTTTTCCTGGTGCGTCGGAGGCTGAGGGGTGACCTTATAGAGGTTTATAAAATCATGAGGGGACATGGATAGGATAAATAGACAAAGTCTTTTCCCTGGGGTGGGGGAGTCCAGAACTAGATGGCATAGGTTTAGGGTGAGGGGGCGCAAGATATAAAAGAGACCTAAGGGGCAACATTTTCTCGTAGAGGGTGTTATGGAGGCTGGTATAATTGCAACATTTAAAAGGCATCTGGATGGGTATATGAATAGGAAGGGTGTGGAGGGATATGGGCCAGTTGCTGGTAGGTGGGACTAGATTAGGTTACGATATCTGGTAGGCATGGACAAGTTGGACCAAAGGGTCTTTTTCCGTGCTGGACATATCTATGACTCTATGACTGTAAGTAGGCCATTCAGCCCAGTGAGTCTACTCGACCACTCAATGAGATCATGGCTGAACTGATAATCTTCAACTTCACTTTCCTGATCCCACAATCTTCATTCCCTTCCTGATTAAATATCTGTCTATCTCAGCTTAGAATATCTTTAATGAACCAGCCTCAGCAGCCCTCTGCAGCCAAGAACTCCACAGATTCACTCCCCACTGAGAGAAGAAATCCTTTCTCATCTCTGTCTTATAAGTGCGACCCCTTACTCTGCTCCTTGACTCTCCTACAAAGAGAAACAATCTATTTCCATCTGTTCTGTCAAGAATCGTGTCTCTTTCAGTCAGGTCACCTCTCATCTTCTATATTCAAATTAGTACAGGCCCACCCTACTCAACCTCTCCTCATTAGACAGTCCCTCCATACTTAGTAACAGCCTAGTGACCCTTCTCTAAGACTGCCTCCAATGCTGCTCTGTCTTTCTTCAAATAAGGGGCTCAAAACTGTTCACAGTATTTCAGCGGTTGTCTGCCGAGTGCACCCTATTATAACACCTATTGTGTAGCTTCAGCAAAGCCTTTTTGTAATACTCCATTCCCTTTGAAATACAGACGATAATTCCATTTGCCTTCCTTACTATCTACTGAAGGGCATTAGTGAGCTCATGCCTGAAGCATCGTGTGCAGTATTGTTCTTTTTTATCTGAGAAAGGATGTTCTTATTATTGAGGGAGTATGGCAAAAGTTTACTAAATTGATTTCTGGGATGGCAGGACTGACATAGGAAGAGATTGAGTTGGTTAGGAATGTATTCATGAGAGTTTGGAAGGATTGGTGGTGGTGGTGGGGGCGGGGGGATCTCATAGAAACGTATAACATTCTAACAGAGTACATCTCCATGATTCTATGACTCTATGAGGTAGTTGACTTTGAGTCGAACTTTGCTTTGATTTTTCTTGCCCATCTCCCTTCACTCACCTGTGGTTGGGTCCATCAGTGTGTCTGGGCTTCAGATACATTCAATACTGGAAGCAGGCACCTCCCAAGCCACTGTTGCTCAATGTGTATCACTGCTGCCTCACAGTGCCAGGGACCTGGGTTCGATTACAGTCCAAAGATTTGCAGGTTGGGCAGATTGGCCATGCTGATTTGATTTATGGTTGTCACATGTACCGAGGCACAGTAAAAAGGTTGTTTTGTGTGCAGTATACGCAGATCAAAACATATGATGATCATAGGGCGAATGAACAGAGTGAGGTATACAAAGTTATGACTGCACAAAAAGCAAGACCAACTTTAAATTTGAAATTTGAAAGGTCTATTTCAAAGTCTAATAACAGCAGGGAAGAAGGTGTTCTTGAACCTGTTGGTAGATGTATTTAAGCTTTTTTATCTTCTGCTTGATGCAAGGAGTTGAAAGAGATCATAACCAGGACGGGAGGGGTCTTTGATGATATTAACTGACTTCCTGAGGTGGTGGGATGTGTAAATGGAGTCAATGGATGGAAGGTTGGCCTGTGTGAGGGCCTGGGCTGTGTTCACAACTGTCTGTAGTTTCTTACGGTCCTGGGCAGAGCAGTTACCATACCAAGCCATGATCCAGATGGAACGCTCCCTATGGTGCATCAGTAAAAGTTGGTGAGAGTCCTTTTAGACACGTCAAATTGCCACAGCTTCCTGAGGAAGAAGAGACATTGGAGCCTTCTTACTATTGCATAAACGTGTGGGTGGCCCAGGATAGATTGTTGGTGATTGTCACTCCCAGGAACCTGACTCTCTTGACCAACTCCAGCTCCATTGATGTAGATAGGGGCCATAGTGTCCAGCGATGTGCAGCCTTGGTGGATTAATCATTGGAAATTAGGATGCTCTTCAAAGGATCAATGTAGACTTGATGGGCTGAGTGGCCTTCTTCCACACTGTAGGGATTCTGTGATTCTGTGAATTGGTGAGCATGATTTGACGATTAGTGCCCTGGGCATAAGAGCCACTTTGGCAGATCCTGTGAAAGGATAAGCATACAAGGGAAATGTGAGGTGAGGATGCTGGAGTGAGGGTGGAGTTCAGGGCAAGGTAGCAGGTAAATAGGATTTTCCTTCATAGCCAAATTCCTAAAGGCATTTTGAGTGTCCTTGCACCTTGAGTTCAAGAAGGAAGAACCACCTGTTCAAGACTCATGAGGAGTGAGCAGTAAATGCTGGCCTGGCCACTATTGCCAACATCCCCTGAATGAATGTTTGGAAAAGCTCTCCCCTCAGAAAGCTTCTGAGGTTATATCAATGGAAATATTCAACACAACATTGATAGGTTTTTGCTTGGAAAAGAAATAGTAGGGAATCAAATATAATGGAATTGAAGGCGTGGAAATGAATTTAAGATACAGATCAACCATGACCTAATTGAATGATGGAACAGACTGGAGGAGCTGAATGGTTTTCTTCTGTTACAATGTTTAAATGCTGGAAAGAAAACTTTTGAAGTTAATAGGAATTATGATGCTGTTTCGATTTACACTCATTGACGAAATTGTATAATTTCACACCTAACAGCATTAAGCTCATCACGGTTCTCAGGGTTCATAGATTTGTTATTAATACACAAGCCTGAACGTGACTGATATGCAAATTAGCCCAATAAATTATGGTAAGTTTTGATAAAATTGCAGGCCTCAACTCATAAGGAGCTGATCAGAATTTGTGACTGTGCCTAATGAAATTAAGATGAGTTTCATTCACTTTGGATATTGTGCATGTCCAGAATTTGAATTGTATGTATGTCAGAATCTAATAGCAGATAGAAGAGGAGTCCGGTTGTTTTTTTTTCTATTTTATTTCCTCTTACGTTCAGTCATGGTCACTTTTTGAACAAGCTTGGAATAACCACAGCTTGTGGTCTCATGGTGGGAAAGAATTCCACAAATTGACTACCCTCTGATATAAAACAAATTCCTCCTCATCTCTGTTTGAAATGTGTGCCTACTTATTCTAAGAGTATGCCCTCTGATCCAAGACTGTCCCACAAGGGGAAGGAACCTCTCAGCATCTACCCTGTCAAGGCTGGGATTTCTCACAAGGAGTGGTTCTGTGTCCCTGCAGTGCATTAGAGCCAAGGGATGGTCTCATGAACCTCCAGTCAGCTCATTCTTAGAACATAGAACATTATAGCACAGTACAGACCCTTCGGCCCTCGATGTTATACCGACCTGTTGAACCAATCTGAAGCTTATTGATCTTACACTATTCCATTTTCATCCATATGTTTATCCAATAACCATTTAAATGTCCTTAAAGTTGTCGAATGTACTACTGTTGTAGGCAGGGCATTCTACGCCCCTAATACTCTCTGAGTAAATAAACCACTCGGATATCTGTCCTATATCTATCACCCCTCAATTTAAAGCTATGTTCCTTTGTACGATGCCTCCATTTTTTGTGCAATGGCCTACCATGTAGAACCTTGTCAAATGCTTTACTGAAATCCACATACACCACATCAACTGCTTTACCCTCGTCCACCTGTTTTGTCACCTTCTCAAAGAATTCAATAAGGTTTGTGAGGCATGACCTACCCTTCACAAAACCATGTTGATTATTCCTAATCAACTCATTTCTTTCTAGATGATTATAAATCCTATCTCTTATAACCCTTTCCAATAATTTACCCACAACCGAAGTAAGGCTCGCTGGTCTATAATTTCCAAGACTGTCTCCACTCCCTTCTTGAACAATAGAACAGCACTTGCTATCTTCCAGTCTTCTCACACTATTCCTGCAGACAACGATGACACAAAGATGAAAGTCAAAGGCTCTACAATCTCTTCCCTGGCTTCCCAGAGAATCCTGGGATAAATCCCATCTGGCCCAGGGGACTCACCTATTTTCACACTTTCCAGAATTGCGAACATATCCTCCTTGTGCACCCCAATCCCATCCAGTCTAGCAGCCAGTATCTCAGTATTCTTCTCAACACCTTTTTTTTTTCCATTGCGAATACCGACGAAAAATATTAATTTAGTGCTTCTCCTATCTCCTTGGACTCCACGCACAACTTCCTACTCCTGTCCTTGATTGGTCCGAATCTGACTTCAGTCATTTTTTTTATTCTTGATATATCTATAGAAAGCTTTAGGGTTTTCCTTGATCCTATCTGCTAATGTCTTCTCATGTTCCCTGTTGGCTCTTCTTAGTTCTCTCTTTAGATCTTTTCTGGCTAACTTGGAACTCTTAAGCACCGTAACTGAGCCTTCATGTCTCTTCCTAACATAAGCCTTCTTCTTCCTCTTGACAAGAGATTCAACTTCCTTAGTAAACTACAGCTCCCTCACTCGACCACTTCCTCACTGCCTGACAGGTACATACTTTTCAAGGAAACTCAGTAGCTGTTCCTTGAATATGTTTCACATTTTAATTGTGCCCTCCCTTGCAGTTTCCTTCCCCATCCTATGCATCCTAAATCTTGTCTAATTGCATTATAATTGTCTTTTCCCCAGCTATAACTCTTGCCCTGCGATATATACCTAATCCCGTTCCATTACTAAAGTAAACATAACTGAGTTGTAGTCACTATCACCAAGTGCTCACCTACCTCCAAATCTAACATCCAGCCTGGTTCATTACCCAGTACCAAGTCCAATGTGGTTTTGCCTCTTGTTGGCCTATCTATATACTGTGTTAGGAAACCCTCCTGCACACATTGGACAAAAACTGATCCATCTAAATTACTCAAACAATAGTATCTCCAGTCAATATTTGGAAAGTTAAAGAACCCCTTCACAACTCCCTGTTAATCTCACTCCTATCCGGAATCATCTTTGCAATCCTTTCTTCTACATCTCTGGAACTATTTGGAGGCCTATAGAAAACTCCCAACACCCACACCTTCCTGTTTCTATTCTCAGACCATAATACCTCAGTAGACGAGTCCTTAAACGTCCACTCTGCCACCTTAATACTGTCCTTGACTAACAATGTCACACCTCCCTCTCTTTTACCATCTTCTCTGTTCTTACTGAAACATCTAGATCCCAGAACCTGAAACAACTAATCCTGTCCCTGCTCTATCCATGTCTCTGAAATGGCTGCAACATCGAAGTTCCAGACACCAACCCATGCTGCAAGTCCATCCACCTTATTCTGGATGCTCTTGGCATTGAAGTAGACACACTTCAAGCCACCTTCCTGCTTGCCGTGAACTCTTGTGACCTTGAAACCATATTTCTGACCTCACTACTCTCAACCTCCTGGACACTGGAACTACAATTTAGGTTCCCATCCCCATCTGAATTAGTTTAAACCCTCCTGAACAGTCTTAGCAAATATCTCCTGCAGGATATTGGTACCCCTCTGGTTCAGGTGTAGACCATCCCGTTTGTAGAGCTCCCACCTACCTCAGAATGAGCCCCAATTATCCAGGTGTCTGAAACGGTCCCTCCTGCACCATCACTGTAGCCATGTGTTCAACTCCTCTCTCTCCCTATTCCTCGCCTTGCCAGCACATGACACAGGCAACAAACCAGAGACAACAACTCTGTTTGTTATAGCTTCAAGCTTCCACCCTAGCTCCCTGAATTTCTACCTTAAATCCCTATCCCTTTTCCTATCTAAGTCATTGGTGCATATGTGGACCACGACTTGGGGCTGCTCTCCCTCCCCCTCAAGGATCCTGAAAATACGATCCGAGACATCACGAAACCTGGCACCTGGGAGGCAACACACCAACCATGAGTCTCTCTCGTTCCCACAGAACCTTTGTCTGTCCCCCTAACTATGGAGTCCCCAATGACTAATGCTCTGCTCATCTCCCCCTTCCCTTCTAAGCAACAGGGACAGACATTGCGCCAGAGACCTGGGCCCCATGGCTTACCCCTGGTAAGTTGTCCCTGCTAATAGTATCCAAAACAGCATACTTGTCACTGAGGGGAATGGCCACAGGGGTTCCCTGCACAGTCTGCTGGTTCTCTTTCCGTCTCCTGACTGTAACCCATCTGCCTTTTTCTTGTACATAAGGTGTGGCTACCTCCCTGTAACTCCTCTCAGTAACCCCGTCTGCTTCCAGAATGATCCAAAGTTCATCCAGCTCCAGCTCTAGTTCCCTAATGCCATTTTTGAGGAGCTCGTGACCCTTCTCTCTCACATTTTGCAGGAGGAAGATTTAACTGTCCTAAACACCATTCGCACTATTCTAAGTTCCCAAAAAGACGAAGAATAAAAAAAAATATTAAAAAATAACTTACCAATCCCGTGCACAGAACCCTTTTTTTTGGTTTGAGGAGGAGGATGGGTGGGAGACACTACCCAAGTAGTGTTTCAGGTAACGCAACCTCCCAAATATATTACTTCACTTACTCAGCAGTCTCATGTCCACTCCTGTTCAGCGTGCGCTCTGCCTATTCACGAGGTGAGTTTTTAAAGCAGTAATTTACCTTCCTGGCCGCCTCTCTCCTCGCAGCTGCCGACAAAGGCAGAGGCTTGACTCTTGAGGTAAGTCCCTTTTAAGTGGGAAACTTACCTCCTGGCAGCCCATGCTCCTGCCTCCCTCTCTTTTTGCAGTTGATTTCTCCCTCACCAATTCTTCTCTGCTTTGGGGAGGGAATACCTCAGTGCTAGTTAGCAATGCTGGAATAGTGCAGGACACTGTAAATGAGGAGTGTCGGGTCAGCTGCCTAATGGCCTATCCCTGTTCCTATGTCGAGTCAGAGAGTTGTAAAACATCTTCGGTCCAAGTCATCCACACCAACCAGACATCCCAAGCCAATCTAGTCCCCTTTGCCAATATTTGATCCATATCCCTCTAAACCCTTCCTATTCGTGTACCCATCCAGATGCCTTTTAAATGTTGTAATTGTACCAACCTCCATCACTTCTTCTGGCAGCTCATGCCATAAATGCACCTCACTCTATGTGAAAAGCTTTCCCCTTAGGTCCCTTTTATATCTTTCCCCTCTCATCTTAAGTCTAGTTTTGGACACCCTTACACGGAAGAAAATACCTTTCCTATTCACCCTATCCATGCCCCTCATGAATTCATAAACCTCTGTAAGGTCACCCCTCAGCCTCCGATGCTCCAGGGAAAACAGCTCCAGCCTATTCAACTTCTTTCAGTAGCTCAAACTCCACACCAACCCTGGCACCATCCCAGTAAACTTTTTCTGAACCCTTTCAAATTTCATCGTTCCTATAGCAGGGAGAGCAGAATTAAATACAGTATTCCAAAAATGGTTTAACCAATGGCTACAGAATTGCATCACGACTTCCTAACTCTTATCCTCAATGCAATGACCAATAAAGGAAAGCGTACCAAATGCTTTCTTCACTATCTTATCTACCTGCGACCCCACTTTCAAGCAACTACAAACCTGCACTCCAAGGTCTTTGTGTTCGGCAACTCCCCAGGACCCTATCATGAAATGTATAAGGCCTGCCCTGATTTGCCTTTTCAAAATGCAGCAGCTCACATTTATCTAGGTTAAACTCAATCTGCCACTCCTTGGCTTTATGGCTTTATGGCTTTAATATGGTGGAATAACCAAGAGGCAATAACTGGTGGAATGGAGCTACTGGAAGATTGCGGAGTCAGAGGAGGTCAAAGAGAAAGGGAGAGGAGAGATGCTGGCTAGATTTGAGGACAGTTGAATCCAGAATTTCAAGAAGACTTGCTTCCTCTGCTTTCCTTCTCTACCACTGCATTGCCTCAATGTTAAGGCATTTCGACACAAGTTGTGATACAGCTGGATGAGGATGATTTGATCAATTGAGATCAAGCTTCTCCCAGGCATTAATGTCATGGCTGCCAAAATTCAAGGAGAGCTTCGGAGTCCCTTTGCCATTTTTCTTCTCTTCCCTTGTCAGGCATTATTCAATCCATCATCATTGGAGCTGCCCTCTTGAACCTGTACTCTGACCTGTACTTGTAACCCCTGTGTTTATGTGGTGAATCGAGTTGAGTTTCTGATCAATGGTAAGCCGCCCAGGATGTTCACAGTGGAGAGTCAGTAAGTGTAATACCACTGCATGTCAGCGAACAGTGGTTAGATTGTACCTTACTGGACATCGTCATTGCCTGGCATTTAGGATCATAGTGTCATAGAGATGTACAGCACAGAAAATTTAACTCAACCATACCGACCACAAAACTCAACATAATCTAGTCCCATTTGCCAGCACTTAGCCCATATCACCTAAACCCTTCCTATTCATATACCCATCCAGATGCCTTTTAAATGTCCTAATTGTACCAACCTCCACCACTTCTTATTCCATGCACACAACAACCTCTGCAGGAAAATGTTGCCCCTTAGATCCATTTTAAATATTTTCCCTTTCACCTTAAACCTATGCCCTCTAGTTCTGGACTCCCAAACGCCAAAGTAAAGACCTTGTCTACTCAGGAATAGAGTAGTGCTGGAAAAGCAGGCAGCATCCGAGGAGCAGGGAAATCGACGTCGAATTTTCTGCTCCTCAGATGATGCCTAACCTGCTGTGCTTTTCCAGCACAACTTTAATCTTGACTCTAATCTCCAGATCTGCAGTACCCACTTTCACCCAGTCTATTCATCATATCCATGCCTCTCATGATTTTATAAACCTCTATAAGGTCACCCCTCAGCCTCCGATGCTCCAGAGAAAACAACACCAGCCTATTCAGCCTCTCCCTGTAGCTCAAGCCCTCTAACCCTGGCAACATCCTTGTAAATCTTTTTTAAACCCTTTCAAGTTTCACAACCTCCTACTGAAAGGAGGGAGACCAGAATTGCCCAAAAATGGCCTAACTAATGTCCTTTACAGCTGCAACATGATCTCCCAACTTCTGTACTAAATGCTCTGACCAATAAAAGAAAGCATACCAAACGCCTTCTTCACTACCCTATCTACCTGTGACTCGACTTTCAAGGAGCTATGAACCTGCACTCCAATGTCTCTTAGTTCTTCTGTGTAGAGGCAAATGTTACTTGCCACTTTTCAGCCCAAGTCTGTACTTTGTTCAGATCTTATTGCATTTGAACATAAGCTATTTCAGTATCTGAGGAGTCTGCAGAAAACCAATAAGAACACAATGTGTCAAATGGCCTTCTTCTGTGTTATAGCCATTTTATGATACTGAGTCCCCACCAATGACAGGTTTCATCCAATGACATTTTAAAAGTGATACGCAGCCATCTTGTTTTCTCTTCTTTTTTTCTTTTCTCCACTGACCCTGTTTAGGATCTAGAGTGTAGCAGGACAGGCTCATTCCTTAGGAGAAAACGTCTCTAACTTGGACACTTTAGTGAGTCCTGCCTTCTGCCCTCGCACCAACCATGAAAAGAACAATGACCTCCTGCCATGCATGGTGACAGTACAGATGTGTTTGGAAGGTTTCTTCTGTTCAGTGGTGTGAGTGAAAATCTAATTGGTTTCTGAATCTGTTAATGTCACAATACACAGTGGCCAATAAAATTTCAGTTCTCATCCAGTTAAATTCACATCATTGGAGAAACATTACAAGATCAAGGACTGAGTCCCTGCAATTTAGTTCAGTTAACTCAGACCAATTTCTGTAACTACAGGAGGGAGAGACAGACAGACAGAGAGAGGGACAATCTGGAATGGTACCTCAGAGAATGAAGGTTAAGACGAGAGTTTGTTTATGGTTGAAAACCATCAAAACTTTTGTTGAAGTAACTTATGAGTTTTGGCATGGCAGATGACATGGTAACCATGCCACACAAGTTCATAGAATCCCAACAGTGTGGAAACAGGCCATTTGGCCCAACAAGTTCACACCGACCCTCCGAAGAGTAACCCACCCAGACCCATTCCCCTACCCTATTACTCTACAAGCAATTTTGCATGGCCAATCCACCTAACCTGCACATCTTTGCACTGTGGGAGGAAACCAGAGCACTCGGGGGAAACACACACAGACACAGTGAGAATGTGCAAACTCCACACAGTCACCCGAGGCTGGAATCAAACCTGGGTCCCTGGCACTGTGAGGCAGCAGTGCTAACCACTGAGCCACTGTGCTGCCCTTGCAGGTAACTGGTAAAAGAATCAGATGATGATAGGAGACGTTTCCATTGCATTAGGTTTGGTGTGGAGCGAACTGCATAATAAGTCAGTGGAAAACAGACTCAACAGCAGGATTCAAAGAGAATTAGATAAATACTTGATGCAGGAATAATTGGAGGAGGATGGGGACAGAGCTGGGAAGTGAAAATAATTGGTTAGGCCTACCAAAGAGACAGTGTAGGCATGCTAGGCCAAATCATGTCCATATATACTGCATACCTCTGTGGTTCGATAATTTGATGAAATCCTACCTCAGTATGAATAAGGTCATTGAGAGATGTAGCAATGAATCAGACCCGAAAGAGAAATGGCGAGGCTGCAACTCAACAACATAGGCAACACACTGGAAATAGATTCATAATTGCCCAGATTTTCATGAAGCCATTGGAGCCCCAAGTCAGCAGATCCCACCCAACATCCAACACCCAACAAGACAGAATTGGGAACACAATATATATGACAGATATATTTATCAGGGAGGCAGGGGTCTGTTTCAAAAGTGCAATTGCTTTCATTCAGGAGAAGTCTTCATCACTGAGGTTTCTAAAAGATGACTCATAAGATTTATAAATTTGAACAACAGGTCTAAATCTCTTGGAGTTACTTTGAAGGCTCGGGCAGCTTTTTGGAGAGGTCAGGTGCCCTTTTAGGATCTTTGGAGCAAGTATTGGGATATGTCAAAGTCTGATAAGTCTACAGAACTACCAAGCTGTCAAACTGTTTAAATCTGTTGCACTTTAAACATTGAAGAGAAAGTTTAAAAAAAAAGAGTATTGAAAATTGTTTCACGTTTAAAGAAGAAAATTTATGCTTGAACGTTCAAGAGTTTTAATGTAAGTTTGAGGACGATGAGTTGCCAGTTATTTCAATTGATTGCCTAACATCATCTGGTTTGAAGGTTTAGTCTTAGTGTCAATGACTCAAAACTTGGAATTTGTCCAAACAATTGCCCAATTGTTGACTGGCAGCTATGTTATGTACACAGATCAGTTAGGTGCGAGGTTCAAGAACTACCCTGTGCCCTAACTGTTTATTTTCACACAGATGCAGGCAGACAGTCAAAAGGTCAGTCTGCCTTCTGTTATTCTATTCTTTGACAGCTGACTATCGTCTCTCCTTCCTTCACCTGTAGTTATAGCAATGACATTCCAAGTTCATTGCTTGCCTCTGCTGAGCACATTACCCCCTTATTGCTAATTATTATTTGCTCAATTCTCTGATAGCGACAGCTCATATGTTGGATCAGGCTGCATCTCTCTGCTGTCTGTCATAGCTCTCAGTCTCTCTGAGCTATCTGGATGAAGCAGTAACCTACACTTGTGTTGCCATTCCTTTTTGTTCTTTGTCCCTCATCCAGAGCTACCAGCCTCATGTCATTACTTTACTGCTATGTCTGTCTGGCGCTAACACATAATCAGGAAACTTGCCCCAGTTGTCTGCAAGCCTGAGTTGGGTCACGAGGAATAGCCTTTGCTCAGGTATCTCAGCATGGTATGCCAAGGGCAGACTCTGATATCACTCAGGAGCCTGCTCAGGGTAGTCAGAGTCTGGATACCCTCCTCAAAATGATGGAAAACATATCACCTCGCTTTACTGTTTCTGCCTTACTGTGGGCTGTTCTCCTCCTGAAATGAGAGAAAGGCAGGTTGTAAAGGTGATGAAAATGGGAGGCACAGATATTACTGTTGATGTAGGTGCACCAAACGAGTGAGTAGGCAGCATAGAGGGCACGGAGAGTTAGTAGTGTTGGGGTTTGGGTTAGGCGAGTAGGGAAGATGATGCAGGAAACAGTGAGAATGCTAGAGCATAAGTTTGGCAGGAATAGTACATGGTACTGGATATAATAGAGGAGTACAGTGTGAGGTATCGGAAAGAAGATGGTGGAGTGGAGAAAATTGTTGACCGTTTTCCTACAGTGCCGTGCCTTCTACTGGATGGCTGAGACTGCTGTCGCCTATGAAGCAGGCTGACATGGTGTGGGACTAGCCCTGCAACAAGAGGAACCATCCCATCGAGCAGGATCTCCAGGAAAGACACTGAGTTTTCTCTATCTGCCACGAGCGGCACCAATGCAAGGAAGATCTGGATTAAGTTAAAAATCACACAACACCAGGTTATAGTCCAACAGGTTTATTTGGAAACACTAGCTTTCAGAGCACTGCTCCTTCATCAGGAAGCTGTAGGTCTGTTTAATATATCATTTCAGTTGCGTGACACTGTAATCTTTTGCAATAAATTCTGTGTCTTATGGTCCTGCTCCACAGCTACGAAATGAAGGAGCAGCCCTCTGAAAACTAGTGCTTCTAAATAAACCTGTTGGACTATAACCTGGTGTTGTACGATTTCTAACTTTGTGCACTTCAGTCCAACACTGGCACCTCCATGTCAAAGCTCTGGACTGACTGTGCTTGTCTCTGTGTCCAGGGAGCTTTTAAAGATGGTGCCTGTGCCAGGGTTACGCTGACCAATTCCGAGGTATCCACTGAATAGACAAGTTTACAGGGAACGATACATGGTAAAGTGTGACAGAATTCAACACAAGCCACAGGAAGAGGAGCATCCATTAATGCAGCAAATGTGTGAAGAGTTGGCATGAAAACCCATTCAGATTCACAGCAGCAGTCCCTCCAATAAATTCAATACAGAACCATAAACCCAAAGATCTTGAACCGGCCCTAGATCATTTTGGACTGAATATCGCCAATATTGTGGATGAGCGCGGCATTTGCATTGGACCACAACTGTTCCATTTTCACAGAAAACTTTCAGGACAAGCATTTATGATTATTTTGATGGGGGTTAATTCTCCAGCTGTACAATTTGAAAATCTGGAAAAGAAAATATCAAAGACACCAGTATGAAGTTATGTAACTGATTGTATGGTTAAGGTCAACGTGTTCACACTGTTGGTATGACACAAGAGCAGTGGTAAGATTCAAGCAATAAGATGCTGGAAATCTGAAACAAAAATAGAAATGTATTGGAGAAGCTCAGCAGGTATGGCAGCACCTGGGGAGAGAAAGCAGAGTTAACTTCTGAGAAAGATCACTGAACCCAAGGTGATTTTGTTGAGATTTGTAAAATCACGAGGGGCATAGATAATGACAGTTGAATGACAAGTGTCTTTTTCCTAGTTTGGGGAGAGTTCAAAACTAGAGAACATATGTTTAAAGTGAGAGAAGAAAGGTCTTAAAAGGATATGAGGGACAACTTTTTTTACACAGAGAGTGGCCTGTGTGTGGAATGAATTGCCAGATGAAGTGGTTGATGCAGATACAGGTACAATGTTTAAAAGACATTTGGATAAGTTTATGATCGGGAAAAGTTTAGAGGGATATAAACCAAATGCAAGCAGGTGGGATTAGTTTGATTTGTGATCATGGTCAGCATGGACTGTTTGAACTGAAGGGTCTGTTTCCCTGCTGTATGACTCCATAACTCTACGACGCAAAATGTTCTGCTTTCTCTCCTCAGATGCTGCCAGACTGGCTGAGTTTCTTCAGCGATTTCTATAGTGCTAAGATACATTTTGATGAACAATGGAAATGTTTCTTAAGGACATATTTTCATTTTTCTTTGGAGGGAGATGTAATGTAAATTGTATGATTTATATATATTTTTGATACCATTTGCATTAAGTTGGAAGTTTTGTATTTTGAGGTGGTGACATGTGGGTATTGTGGTGTGTCTGAAGGAATAAATAATTATTTTTTGAATGCTTCAGTAACTGTGGTGATTCTTCTTAAGAACTCTTGAGGGTTAGGGTTTTTCAGAACTAATGGGATTTTACTTACCATTGGAGAGTTTACAACTTAGCAAAGTAGACTATTGCATCTCAAGGTTTCTGATAAAAAAAATCAGGACTTGTGTTTTAAGCTCAGGAATAATCATTACTGAGAAAGAGAGACCTTTCCAGTTTCAGGCAGTTTAATGGAAATTGCTCCAGAGAGAAGAAGATATTGGTTAGATTTATTAGCATTAGACTGCATCAGACAAACACCTGCCAAGACCATATGTGAAGGCCCGACTTTATGAAGTTATGTAACTAATTGTATAATTAAGGTCAACGTGTTCATACTGTTGGTATGACACAGGAGTAGTAACAAAGCAACAAAGAACTGCAGATGCTGAAAATCTAAAACAAAAATGGAAATAAATTGGAGAAATTCAGCAGGTTTGGCAGCATCCAGGGAGAGAAAGCAGAGTTAACTTCTGAAAAAGGATCACTGAAACCAGGGTGATTTTATTGAGATTTATAATATCATGAGGGACATAGATAATGACAGTTGAATGACAAAGGTCTTTTCCCTCGTCTCCAACATTTTTAAGCGCAAGATCACTTTTCGAATTTAAGTGCAATGCATGATCTATCCAAAAGAATATATATAAAATAAAGACAGAACACCTGATGCAATTGCCACACCACCATTGTCTATGTGAAGGAATGGATTTGAGGCAAACATGACAGTTTGTTCCATCACATTTAATTCCTGAAATTCGGAATCATAGAATCCCTACAGTGTGGAAGCAGGCCATTCGGCTCATCAAGTCCACACCAGCCCTTTCGAAGAGCATCCTGCCAAGACCCACCCCTCTACCCTATAACCCTGCATTTTCCACAGCTAATCTACCTAACCTGCATATCTTTGGATTGTGGGAGGAAACCGGAACATCCGGAGGAAACCCACGTAGACATGGCGAGTATGTGCAAACTCCACACAGACAGTCGTCTGAGGCTGGAATCAAACGCAGGTCCCTGATGCTGTAAGTGCTAACCACTGACCCACCGTGCTGCTCCTCTGCACAGATTTTCAGGAGGCGCTATTACTCACTATCTTTGATTTTTCTCTTACTATTTCCTCCAGACACCTCAGGACGTGTTGCAAAGTTTTATTTTTTAATTGGGAGGGGAACGGACGCACTTCCAATTTGAACGCTTTCACAGCACTAATCACATGGTGATGGCTAAGTCACTATCATTTTCCTGCAGTTCATAGTTCAGCTCATTCAGTTTGGTGTGATGTCTGTAAGGAATCTGAGGTTGAGCAATTTTGCATTGTCAGACAGCTCACTGCACACTCCATTCCTTGATTTAAGAAAATGTGATGATTTCAGACTAAGATCTAAAAATCCTTGCAGAACCTTCCCCCAACATGACCATCTTACACAGCATGAAGGATTAATTCACTGCAGTCAACAATGCGTAAGGATTTATACAAATGCTGCTGAATGGCTCTTGCTTGAATTGAGTTTACAATCTTAATTATTGCATGAGAAAAATCCATAACTTGACTTGTGAGTGCTTGCTGGTGGATTAGAAAGTGGTAACTGACAAAAGAAGAGAAACAAGATCATTTCTGCAAAACGCATTCGCATCAGACACGGCTGGTGCACTGTCAGTTATAAAGTCATAGAGTCAGAGAGATGTACAGCACAGAAACAGACCCTTTGGTCCAACTCATTCAGGTGAACCGGATATCCTAAATTAATCTTGTCCCATTTGCCAGCACTTGGCCCATCTCCCTCTAAACCCTTCCTATTCCCTATACCTATCCAGGTGCCTTTTAAATGTTGTAATTGTACCAGCCTCAACCATGTCCCGCTGGCACCGATGGAAACTAGTTTCTTGGTGGGATGGTTATCTGAAACATTTACTTTTTGAATTTGTTATAGATATCTTCACGCCTTGTTCTCTCTTTCAGGGGCAAAAGGGTGAGATGATCCTCTTTAGTTGTCACGTCCTTAAAAACGCGATGCTCAAATAGGAGCTGCAGGGCTGGGTCGGTCAGGTTGATGGATTTATCGAAACACTCTCAGTCCTTCAGATCCTACTATACTTATTGAAAGAAGTCTTCAAAGATTCCTCACGTCTTCATGCTGTGGACGCAACAGTGTTGTTATTCTTTCGTCTTCATTATTAAATTCTTTGAAGAGTTAGCAGCCGCAGCCATTTCTTCATTAATTGCTTGTCCATCTGTGAATGATTTTGTCATTGAGCTGCGCAGTATAGGCACAGACCCTTCAGTCCGCTCATCCATGTCAACCAGATATCCTAAATCAATCTAGTCCCATTTGCCAGTATTTGGCCCCATATCCTTCTCAATCCTTCCTATTCATTTACACATCCAGATGCCTTTTAAATGTTGTAATTGCACCAGCCTCCACCACTTCCTCTGGCAGCTCATTCCATACACACATCACCTTCTGTGTGAAACAGTTGCCCCTTAGGTCCCTTTTAAATATTTCCCTTCTCACCTTACACCTATGCCTTCTAATTCTGGAATTCCCTACCATGGGAAAAGGGCCTTGGCTATTTACCCTGTCCATGCCCCTAATGATTTTATAAACCTCTATAAGGTCACCCTTTAACCTCCAACACTCCAGGGAAAACAGCCCCAGCCTATTCAGCAATTCCCGATAGCACAAACCCTCCAACCCTGGCAACATTCTTATAAATCTTTTCCAAAGCCTTTAACATTTAACAACATCTTTCCTATAGCAGGGAGATCAGAATTGAACTCAGTATTCCAAAAATGACCGAATCAATAAGCCCAAATGACATCCTAATTCCTATGCTTAATTCACTGACTAGTAAAGGCAAGCAAACCAAACATCTTCTTCACTATCCTGTCTCCATGTTCAAAGATTTATCTTCTGTTTTACCAATAGATGGCAAGTGTAAAACAATACTTCAGTGCAGGCCTTACCTTTTCGAAAGAAATGACTGATAAGCTTTCTAACCTCCCTTCAGCTTTTCAACTTCTTTGTTTGAAGCATGCTGTTCAAGGGACAGCATCTTTAAATTTATTTTGTATCACAGCGTGATATTCGAAGTTCTCCTTTTTACTTACTGATGCATTTTGATGTGCATAAGGCAAACTCTCTTATTTCTCACAGTTGTGAACAGAAGGTAATTTTCCAATCCATGTGGAAGATTTACATTGTCAGTTTCATTTTTGATGGTCCAGGTTCAACGCTCACTATTATAACTGGACAGGGATACATGCTTTAGCTAAGATAAAAATCTGTCCTGGACCTCCTATGTAGATGCAACGGTAAAGAACGCACAACGCCTCTTCTTCCTCAGGCAGCTCAGGAAATTTGGCATGTCATTAACTTTTACAGATGCACCATAGAAAGCATTTTATCTGGGTGCATAACGGTCTGATACAACAACTGCTCTACCCAGAAGTGTAAGAAGCTACAAAAGGTAAAGTACACAGCCCAGACCATCTTGGAAGCCAGCCTCCCATCCATGGACTCCATCTACACTTCTCATTGCCACGGAAAGGCTGCCAACATCATCAAAGACTCCACCCACCCTGGTAATACTCTTCTACAACTTCCTCCGTTAGGCAGAGCATACAGAGGTTTGAACGCACACACCAACAGTTTCAAGAATAGCTTCTTCCCTGCCATTATTGGATTGCTGAATGGACCTCTTTAATTTCAAATATTGTTGATCTTGTTACTGTTGATCTTCCTGTGCAGCTGTAATCTGAATATCTCACTCTGGCTAAGCACTCTGTGATCGCTATGTCCTTGTTTATTATGATCAGTCTCTACTGCTCACAAAACAAAACCTTACTCTATACCTAGGTACATTGATAACAATAAATCAAATCAAACCACAGTAACACAAATTAACAGCCTAAAACTAAGAATGCACCTTGTGTTAAAGATGTGCCAACTCAAGTATAGCAACTAAGTGTGCAGGCTAATTCTTTTTAACATTGGTTCAACTCAAATGTAAATTGTGCACTTTCAATCAATCATAATATCAAAATGTTGGTTTAGAAGCTGCTTTCTTCTGCATTTGCTTTGCTCTGTGAATCGTGAGTTCAATAGCTGCTGGTCATTCTTGCATGCATGTCTCTGGATCTGCACTTCCCAAGCTTTATGTGTGGCACGGTGGCTCAATGGTTAGCACTGCTGCCTCACAGTGCCAGAGACCTGGGTTCAATTCCTGCTTCAGGCAACTGTCTGTGTGGAGTTTGCACATTCTCCCCGTGTCTGTGTGGGTTTCCTCTGGGTGCTCCAGTTTCCTCCCACAGTCCAAAAATGTGCAGGTTAGGTGAATTGGTCATGCTAAATTGCCTGTAGTGTTAGGTGAAGGAGTAAATGTAAGGGTGGGTTGCTCTTCGGAGGGCCTGTTTCCACACTGTAAGTAATCTAATCTTTCAGAATGTTTCTGACTGCTTTCAAATGTGGAGGCATAGGAGGTAAATTCTACTTGTTTCCAAGGAAGCCACAGGCCACTTTCAATGTTCAGTTATTAGATGTGGATGAGGCAGTGTTTTCCATACTTTTTCTTTCTATTCTACATAAGTTTTGAGCTCTGGGTACAATAGTAGCTTCTGGAAGTGGAAATCATTCAGAAATATGATAATCAATGAGGGAATACAGATGGTGCATGAGAGACTGAGATCGACTGGCAGACATTCTACAATTGACCAATCGGTGAAAACGTATGGATCCTTGCTCTAAGGAGTTAGCAATAGTCCTCGACCAGAATTGTTTGGATAAAACCATGAAAAGATCATTGAAGCTGAGAATATTTAAGCTTATAGCTCCAGGAAGTAGCTAAAATAGAAATTGCTGGAAGAAACTCAGCAGGCCTGGAAGCATCTGTGGAGAGAGGGCAGAGTTAACATTTTGGGTTGAGAGAGCCTTCCTCAGAACTCCAGGAAGAAGCTGTCAAATTTTCCAGGCTGGGGGTTGAAGTCAAATTAAATCTGTTGAGGTGTGAGAGAAAGAGATTTATTGGTGTGAGCACTGGACAAGTGGTGCTCTGTGAATTATAATTAAATGTATTGGGGATTAATGAGATTATATTTTACCGGGTTAAATAGTAAACAGTCTGGATTATTTTATGCCATTTTCATTTTTGCTTTGTTATATTCACTGTTGAATACAATTCTCTAAAATGTGTACTTATGTTTGAGTGAGAGACTACTTTATGAAAAGGTAAAACAAGAAAAAAACTGTGGTCTTTCAACTAGGAGAAAGTGAGGACTGCAGATGCTGGAGATCAGAGCTTAAAAATGTGTTGCTGGAAGAGCACAGCAGTTCAGGCAGCATTAAAAGAACAGGAGAATCGATGTTTCGGGCATAAGTCCTTCTTCAGGGCTTATTCCTGAAGAAGGACTTATGCCCGAAACGTCGATTCTCCTGTTCCTTTGATGCTGCCTGACCTGCTGCGCTTTTCCAGCAACACATTTTTAAGCTGTGATCTGTCAAGCTAGATTTCAGTTTGAGATCTGAATTGTACAGTAATAACGTCAGCTAGGATCATTAACAGTTTTTACAAGCTGATCATGCAGTACAGCAGTTACAGTTAACCCTTTAATGTCAGCCCATTGTAAATTAAAAGTAGTCTTACTGGAGGACAAGCTACCCCTGTTAAAAAAAGACTGGAAGGAGGACCCAACAGGGAACTCTTTCAAAGATCTGGCACATGCTTAATGGGCTGAATTATTGTTTCAGGACCCTGGAGCAAACTCATGATGAAGTCGTAGAGTTGCTCCCCACCGGACATTTTAAAAAAAATTGTAATGTCTTGTTAATGATTGTTCACTGAGGAAATTCTGTGTCTCTGCTCATGGATTCTGTGACTCCTTGTGGCTGATGAGCCTGATCATAGAGCCACATCGCCGATCACACATTTGATAAGTATTTCCAGGACCCTGATTTGGTCACTTCCAGATCATTATAATTCCTTTCTCCAGTTCCTTTCTTTTCTCTTGCTGATTCTTGAAGAATTGTGCCTCTTTGTACAGGAGCTTCCTCTCAGTTGGTTTCTTTTGTACGTGATCTCACACGCATTGACATCCATGTTGAATTTCTTGAGGGAAGCCTTCAGGGAATCTTTAAAACACTTTTGAGGTCCTTATCTCATTTGAGTGCCTTCCTTGAGGGGAGCAAAGAAGATTTACTTTGGCAGTTGGAACTCAGGTATCTGAAGAGCATAGTCCTGTCATATCCACTCATGAATGGTGGTGAACAATTAAACTACTCACTAGAGGTGGAACCTCCACAAATATTCCCACCCTCAATAATATAAGAGACTAGCACATCAGTGCAAAAGATAAGGCTGAAATGTTTGCAATGGATGATCCACTGAGAGGATCATAGCCTCGATGTTGGTGTTATTGGCTCCTTCAAAGACTCTGATGTTGGTACACATCCTCCCAACGGATATAGAGAATCCATCTCAAATTGGCTCAACAAGGACCTGAATGGTGTCAATGAAGATGGAGAAAAGGGTAGAGGTGATGACACCTCTTTGCTTGACCCCTCTTTTGACCTCAAAGGATATCGTCATTTTATTTTCAATGAGAATCATTGCCAACATCTTGTCATGGAGGAGATAAACGTTATTGGTGAATGTCGCTGGACAACCAACCTTTGACAGGGTCTTTCATAGCACTTCCCAACTGACTGAGTCAAAAACCTTGATCAGATCAATACAGACCACGTAAAGTGGTTGATATTGTTCCTGATATTTCTCTTAAAGTTGTTGAGTAATGCAAATCATGTCCTTAGAAAGCATAATGAGCACAGTGTGGGTGGTTTTAGTCAGCTGTAACAATGGGGAAAGAAGAGAACACAGAGAGTACAGTTTTAACAGAAGAAACAGTTGAAACACTAAGATTATGGGCGGCACGGTGGCACAGTGGTTAGCACTGCTGCCTCACAGCGCCAGAGACCCGGGTTCAGTTCCCGCCTCAGGCGACTAACTGTGTGGAGTTTGCACGTTCTCCCCGTGTCTGCGTGGGTTTCCTCCAGGTGCTCCGGTTTCCTCCCACAGTCCAAAGATGTGCAGGTCAGGTGAATTGGCCATGCTAAATTGCCTCTAGTGTTAGGTGAAGGGGTAAACGAAAGGGTATGGATGGGAAAGGCTTCGGCGGGGCGGTGTGGACTTGTTGGGCTGAAGGGCCTGTTTCCACACTGTAAGTAATCTAATCTAATCTAAGTAATTAGAGACTGGTATCTCTCAGGTAATCTTATATAGTCGTATATCATTTACATGCAATAAATGGAGCTCTGCAGAAGCCTAAACTGAAGACCATTCTGGACATTCCTTTCTCCTCAACCAGTCTGTCTTGGACCCAAAGGTTTGGTGCAAGCTGAGAAACAACATAAGCAGCAAGTGACAGAGTTATATAATCCCAAAACCAAAGGATCAGACCTAAGCTCTATCATATCTGCTCATGAATTAAATAACTTACGAGAGGTGGAATTTCCACAAATATCCCCATCCTCAACAATGGAAGACTCTAGCACATCAGTGTAAAAGATAAGGCTGAAGCATTGCAGCAAATGATCCATTTCAGCCTCCTCCACTGCTGCCCAGCATCACAAACACCAGTCTTCAGCCAATTTGATTCACTCCACATGATATTAACAAATGATCGGAGGCAATGGATAGTGCAAAAGCTGTGGGTCTGATATCATTCTGTCAATAGTACAGAAGACTTGTGTTCTAGAACTTGCTGCTCCCCCAGCCAAGCTTTTCCAGTACAGTTATGTACTGGCATCTATCTGCCAACCGTGGAAAATTGCCTAGTTCTGCCCTGTGTGCAAAGATCAGGACAAATCCAACCCAGCCAATTACCATCTTATCAGTCTACTCTCGATCATCAATAAAGTGATGGAAATGTCATCAACAGTGTTCTCAAGCAGCACCTGCTCAGCAGTAACTTGCTCAGTGACGTCCAGTTTGGGTTCTACCAGGGCCACTCAGCTTTGGACCTCAGTACAGCCTTGGTTCAAACATGGACAAAAATGTTGAATTCCGGAGGTGAGGAGGCAGTGGCATTCCTTGACACCAAGGCTGTAGTCGATCGAGTGTGGCATCAAGCAGACCTAGCAAAACTCAAACTGATCACTGAGGTTGTTGTAAGTCAGTCGTTTCAGCTTCAGGACATCTCTGCAGGAATTCCTCAGGGTAATTTCCTAAACCCAACCATCTTTAGCTGTTTCAAGAAGCTTGATAACATCCAGGACAATATAGCCCATTTGAGTAGCATCAAATCCACAAACAGTGTATACTATCTACAAGATGCATTGATGAAATTTACCAAAGTTTCTCAGACAACACTTTCCAAACCCATGACCACTTTCTTCAAGAAGGACAAGGGCAATAGATACATGGGAACACCACCACCTGCAAGCTCTCCTCCAGGCCACTCACCATCCTCACTTGGAAATACATTGCCGTTCCTTCACTGTCACTTGGTCAAAATGCTGGGACTCCCTCAATAATGGTATTGTGGGTCCACCTGCAGCAGGTGGACTGCAGCAGTTCAAGAAAGCACCACTCTCTGAAGGGCAACTAAGGATGGGCATAAATGGTGGCCCAGCCAGCAAGGTCTACACCCCACAAGTGAATAAAAAAAGAAACAAGTCCGTGTTGATGTTCTCTCAACTGAAGCAACTGTAGTTTATGTTGTCTACTTCAGGTGAGGCCCAAGCCTTGGTTAACTGAAGTGTTTGACGTGGTAATCTATTGCTTCCAGTATTAATGACCATGCAATTCCCCACATTTGAACCTGAACCTAACAATCTGCAAAGTTGATGAACAGTTATCTATGGAGTCATAAACAGTGACAAGTGACAGTAGCTTTATTTAGACCCAAGCCATCGGTTTCCATTTAACCTACAATGCCAATCACAATCAGCAGTTTCTCCTCTGTCCATTTGTCCAGAGGCCAGCTCACTGATATTGCTGAAAATGTGTTGCTGGAAAAGCACAGCAGGTCAGGCAGCATCTAAGGAGCAGGAGAATCGGAAGGTGGTGCTGAGTTCGAGGGTTGAGACTGAGACAAGATGGGGGGAGGGGAAATGAGGAAACTGGAGAAATCTGAGTTCATCCCTTGTGGTCATTTCCCCCCAGACGTGATCGACGATGCTCTCCACTGCATCTCCTCCACTTCCCACTCCTCTGCTCTTGAGCCCCGCCTCTTCAATCACCACCAGGACAGAATCCCACTGGTCCTCATCTGCAGTCCTCACTTTCTTCTAGAAGATTTTAATCTACTGCAAATCCTCTTGCAAGGATGCCTTCCTTGAAGAAGCTCTCTTCCTCCCTCTACAAGGATTTCAGTGAGTCCCTCTCTCACTGCACACCCCAGTTTATCTCCTCTGCCCAGAAGCTCTTCAGCCACGTTCTCAAACAGACCCGCTACCACAGCCACATCTCCTTCCTCAGCACCTGCCTATGGAACCGACTGACCCCGCACGGACTCCGGACTACGTTAAGACCAACAAAATCTGGACCCAACCAGGACAACCAGTACCTACAACAAATCCGAAGCCTCCAGCAACAGACGTCCCTCCGGATCCTCCGCTCCACGCTTGCAGCCATGCCCTGCTACCGATATTCCCTGTAGTCAGCCCTACCCCAGCTCAGGACAACACTCTCACAGACCTGTAAAGGACTTCTACTCTTCTTCATCCACAGAAGAATCCATACACTAAACAAACAGTTCTTCCTAGCCATATCGGGAATTAAAGAAAGTAAGTACCAAAAACTTTCATGTACTTACCCCCACACTCCGGATTCCTCAACCGTTCCAGAATCTTCCATCGGCCTCCGGAACCGCTCGGGCGCCATTAATCATGCGGTCCCTGCAGCAACCGCCGCAGCAACTGCCGCCGTGAACCATGATGTCACTTCCGCCCCCACCGACCTTGCAGCCTCTGCGATCGCCGCCCAGACAACCGCCTCCACGATCACCAGGAAGACCATCGCCGACAGATTCGCGGCCTCCGCGGGGTCCACAGCTATCGGGAACAACACCGTTTCTGCCGTCGCC